>NW_027632466.1:0-10933 GCF_902686455.1 Sciurus vulgaris | reverse complement strand
CCCAGACCTCTCTGAAAAGGGAGCAACTGCAACACAGTGACCTTAAACTGACTGGAACAAATGGTACGTGTAGAGGATATTGTCACTGAATACCATGCCAAGGACTGGACTGGGGGCAGATTTTCTTTACCCCTTAGATGTATATAAATCCCAAGACAACACTCCCTCACTGGTCACCCTCATTGGAACCCCACCCATGAAAGACATCTCCTGTCATTCCATTATTTTCCTAAATTCTGAAAATTAACCCTCATCTGTCCACTACTGAGTCTGTGAGATTCATTCATTGAATTCACAAACAAAGAACCACATCACACTCCATCATGTGGTGCTGCAAATGCCTTATAGACCAAATATGTCAGTACACTACGACTGACATGTCGGGAAAAAAATGAATCTAAACTACTGCCCAGCTACCGTAATGGAAGATTCCAAACTTGAGGCCCTGGGGATCATGAGTTCACACATGGGAGACTCTTTCACAGACCACACAAAGAAGGATGCATGTCTCCATGTTGACACAAACATGAGAGATGCAGTACCAGTTTCAGGAGGTGTGACTTTATATGGATGCTTGTAGTACAGAGTGTGTCTGTCTTCTAGCTGTTTGCAGAAAAGATCAGCCTGGAAGCAGGTTGGGAGGAGTGTCTTACCTTGACGTGGTCTTGCCTTGGCCCTTTCTCAGTGGTGTCACTGGGCTCCCACATCCAGATGATGGTAGCCCACTGCAGACAGCAGAACCAGGTGAAGGATGTACTTCTTCTTGATGGTGCAGACAGACAGGGTGTGCCTGTCTTCCAGCTCTTTGCTAGATTAATGTCTGCTGGTCAGGAAGAATGCCTTCCTTTCCATGGATTTTGCCTTAACATCCTCATGTTACTGGGCTCCACCTCCAGGGTGATGGTCATGCCAGTCAGAGTCTTCATGAAGATCTGCATCACACCTCTGAAGTGCAGCACCTGGTGCAGGGTGGTCTCCTCCTGGATGTTGTAGTCAGGGTGTGCCTGTATTATACCTCTGTACCACCAAAGATCATCCATCCACTGCTGCTTGGGGCAGATGAAATCCTGGTCTCAGCTGGGATGTAGATCTTCATGAGGACCCTGACCAGCAAGACCATCAACTGGAGGTGGAGTCCACTGACCGCACTGAGAAAGTCAAGGTAATGAATCAAGACCAGGATGGCAACTGCCATACCCAGAAGGGGTTGATGTTTGCTGGCAACAGCTGTACAACTGGTGCACCCAGTCTTACTTGAATATCCAGGAGAAGTTCACTTTGCACATGGTGCAGTGCCACAGAGGTGGGATGCAGTGCTTCATGAAGACCATGAAAGGCATGACCACCACCCTGGAGGAGTGACTCAAATGAGAATGTCAAGGCAAAGATACAAGACAAGGAAGGCATTTTTCTGACCAGCAGACATATATCTAGCAAAGAGCTGGAAGATAGCACCCTCTCTGACTACAACATCCAGGAGTCCACACTGCCCCTGGTGCTGCATCTCAGAGGTGGAATGCAGATCATCATGAAGACCCTGATCACCATGGAGTTTGAGCCCAGTGACACCAGTGAGAATGTCAAAGCAGGGATGCAAGAAAAGGAAGGCATCCTCCCTGACCAACGGAGGTTGATCTCTGCTGACAAATACCTGGAAGAAGGATGCACCCTGTCTGACTACAACACCCAGAAGGAGTCCACCCTGTACCTGGTGCTTCACCTCAGAGATGGGGTGCAGATCTTCATGAATACCCTGACCAGCACGACCATCATGCTCGAGTTGGAGCCCAGTGACACCATTGAGAATGTGAAGGCAAATACCCAAGAGAAGGAAGGCATTCTTCCCTAACAGTTGAGGATGATCTAGCAAAGAAAGGGAAGACAGCACCGTGTGTGCCTACAACATCTGGGAGGAGTCCACCCTGCACCCTGTGTTGTGCCTCAGAGGTGGGATGAAGATCTTCATGAAACCCTGACAGGCATGATCATCACCCTGGAGGTGGAGCCCAGTAAAAGCATAGAGAATGGCAAGGCAGGGATCCAAGAAAAGGAAGGCATCTTACCTGACTATCAGAGGTTGATCTTTGCTGGCAAATACCTGGAAAATGGCTGCAACCTGTCTGAATACAACATCTAAGAGGAATCCACACTGAACCTGGTGTTGCACCTAAGAGTGGGGATGCAGATCTTCATGAAGACCCTGAGTGGCATGACCATCACCCTGGAGGTGGAGCAAGAGAGACAATTGAGAATGGCAATGCAAAGATCTAAGACAAGAAGGCGAGATTCCCGACCAGCAGAGATGATCTCACAAAGAGCCAGAAGACAGTAGCCTACTGAATTTCAATCCAGGAGTCAACACTACACCTGGTGCTGCATCTCAGAAGTGGGATGCAGATATTCATGAAGACCCTGACTGGCAGGACCATCACCCTGAGGGTGCACCTCAGTGACACCATTGAGTATGTCAAGGCAAAGATCCCAGTGAAGGAAGGCAACTCTCTGACCAGGAGAGGTTGAACTGGTGGCAACAGCTACAAGACTGGTGCACCATGTCTGACTACAGCATCCAGAAGTAGTGCACCCTGCACCTGGTGTTGCACCTCAGAGGTGGGGTGCAGATCATCTTGAAGACCCTGACTGGCATGACAATCACCCAGGAAGTGGAGGCCAGTGACACCATTGATAAAGGCAAGGCAAAGATCCGAGACAAGGAAGGAAAATTTTGTGACCTGCACAGATTGATCTCAGAAAAAGCTGTAAGACAGTAGCCTGTCAGGTTTCAATATCCATGAGTTCAACCTGCACTTGGTGCTACATCTCAGGGGTGGGATGCAGATCTTCATGAAGACCCTGACTGGCATGAGCATCGCCCTGGAGGAGGAGCCCAGTGACACCATGGAGAATGTCAAGGCAAGAACCAAATCAAGGAAGGCATCCTCCCTGACCAGCACAGCTTGATCTTTGCTGCCAAACAGCTGGACAACACTAGATGCCTTCTGGATGTTGCAGTGAGACAGGGTGTGTCTGTCTAACAGCTGTTTTGCAGCAAAGATCAAGCTGTGCTGGTCAGGGAGGATGCCTTCCTTGATTTGGTTCTTGCCTTGACATTCTCCATGGTGTCACTGGGCTCCACCTCCAGGGTGATGGTCCTGCCAGTCAGGGTCTTCATGAAGATCTGCATCCCACTTCTGAGGTGCAGAACTAGGAGCAGTGTGGACTCCTCCTGAATGTTGTAGTCACACACGGTGTGCCTATCTTACAACTCTGTGCCAGGAAAGATCAAGCACTGTTGTTTTGGGGAGATGAATTCCTTGTCTCAGAGGTGGGATGTAGTTCTTCATGAGGACCCTAACTAGCAAGACCACCAATCCGTTGGTGGAACCCATTGATACCATTGAGAATGTCAAGGTATTGATTCAAGACAGATTGGCATCTCCCCTAACCAGCAGAGGTTGATGTTTCCTGCAACAACTGGATGACTGGTGCACCCTTTTTTATTTGAAGATCTACAAGTAGTCAACTGCCACCTGGTGCTACACTTCATATGTGGGAAGCAGATCTTTATAAATCTGACTGGCATGACCACCAGTTTGGAGGTGGAGCTCAGTGACACCAATGAGATGTCAAGGCAAAGATCCAAGACAAGGAAGGCATTCTTCTGACCAGCAGAGTTTGATCTAGCAAAGAGAGGGAAGACAGCATGCTATCTGACTACAATATCCAGGAGTCCACCCTGTACCTGGTCCTGCACCTCAGAGGTGGGATGCAGATCTTCATGAAGACCCTGACCCACATGACCATCACCCTAGAGGTGGAACTAGTGACCTCACTGAGAATGTCAAGGCAAAGATGTCAGTCAAAAAAGGTATCCTCCCTGACCAGCAGATGTTGTCTTTTGCTGGCAACAGCTAGAAGACTGCTGCACCCTGATGCCAAAATATCCAGAAGGAATCCACCCTGCAACTGGCGCTGAACCTCAGAGGTGAGATGCAGATCATCATGAAGACCTTGACTGGCATGACCATAACACTGGATGTGGACCGCAATGACACCACTGAGAATGGCAAGGCAAATATCCAAGACAAGGAAGACAATCTTGCTGACCAGCAGAGATTGTTCTCACAAAGAGCTTTAAGACAGTACCCTGTAGGATTCCAACATCCAGGAGTCCACCCTGCACCTGGTTCTGCATCTCAGAGGTGGGATGCAGATCTTCATGAAGAACCTGACAGGCAGACGATCAACCTGGAGGTGGACCTCAGTGATACCATTGAAAATGTCAAGGCAAAGATACAAGTCAAGGAAGGCATCATTCTGATCAGCACAGGTTGATCTAGCAAAGAGGAAGAAGACAGCAACCTGTTTGACTACATCTCGGAAGAGCCCACCCTGCACCTTTTTTTGTGCCTAGCAGCGGGGATGCATATCTTCATGAAACTGACAGGCACAACCATATCCTGGAGATAGGGACCAGTGACAAAATAGAGAATGGCAAGGCAGGGATCCAGGAAAAGGAAGGCATCCTCCCTGAGCAACAGAGGTTGATCTTTGATAGCAAACAGCCGGAGATGTTGCAACCTGTCTGACTAAAACATCTAGGAGTTGTACACTCTGCACCTGGTGCAGTTTGTAAGGTGTGGATGCAGACCTTCATGAAAACCCTGACTGGCATGAACATCATCCTAGAGGTGGACCTCACTGATATCATGGAGAATGTCAAGGCAAGAACCAAGGAAAGGAAGGCACCTCCCTGACCAGCACAGGTTTATCTTTACTGACAAACACCTGGATGATACTAGACTCCTACTGAATGTGTAGTGAAAAAAGGTGTGTCTGTCTTAGAGCTTTTTCCAACAAAGATCAACCTATGCTTGTCAGGGAGAATGTCTTCCTTGACTTGGTTCTTACCTTCACATTCTCCATGGTGTCACTGGGCTCCACCTCCAGGGCGATGGTCATGCCAGTCAGGTTCTTCATAAAGATCTGCATCCCACCTCTGAGGTGCAGCACCAGGTGTAGGGTGGACTCCTCCTGGATGTTGTAGTTAGATAGGGTGTGCCTCTATTCCAGATCTGTGCCTGCAAAGATCAAACCCTGCTCCTTGGGGAGATGAATTCCTTGCCTCAGAGGTAGGATGTAGATCTTCATAAGGACACTGATAAGCAAGACAATAACCTGGAGGTGGAGCCCATTGACACCATTGAGAATGTCATGGTAACTATCCAAGACAGGGTGGCATCTTTCCTAACCAGCAATGGTTGATATTTGCTGGCAACAGCTGGAAGACTGGTGAGCCTTCTCTTACTTGAACATCCAGAAGGAGTCCAATGGCACCTGGTCTAACATCAGAGTTCAGATGCAGATCTTCATGAAGAATCTGACTGGCGTGACCACCAGCTTGGAGGTGGAGTTTAGTGACAACAATGAGAATGCCAAGGCAAAGATCCAAGTCAAGGAAGGCATTCTTCTGACCAGCAGAGATTGATCTAGCAAAGAGATGGAAGACAGCACCTGATGTGACTAAAATATCCAGGAGTCCACCCTGCACCTGGTGCCATGAATTAGAGGTGGGATACACATCTCCCTGAAGACTCCTGAAAGGCGTGAACATCACTCTGGAGGTTGAGCCCAGTGTCAACATTGAGGTGTGAAGGCAGGAATCCAAGGAAAGGAAGTCATCCTCCCTGACCAGCAGAGATTGAACTTTGAGGGCAACCACTGGAACACAGGTGCACCCTCTCTTACTTGAATATTCAGGAAACATTCACCCTCCACTTTTTGCAGTATCTCTGAGGTGCAATGCAGATCTTCATGAATGCCCTGACCAGCATGACTACCTCCCTTGAGGTGGAGTCCAGTGACAAAATTGAGAATGTCAAGGCAAAGATGCAAGATAAGGAAGGCATCCTCCCAACAAAGAGGTTGTTCTTTGCTGACACATAGCTGGAAGATGGGCGCACCCTATCTGACTACAACTCCAAGAAGGAGTCCACCCTTTACCTGGTGCTGTACCTCTTAGGTGGGTTGCAGATCTTCATGAAGACCTTGATCGACACCACCATCACCCTGGAGGTTGACCCAGTGACATTATTGAGACTGTCAAGGCAAAAATCCAAGACAAGGAAGGCATTATTCAAGATCATTTGAAATTGATCTAGAAAAGAACTGAAGACAGCACCATGTCTGACTACAACATCTAGTAGGAGTCAACTTGCACCTTGTGTGGTGCATCAGAGGTGGAATGCAGATCTTCATGAAACCCTGACAGGCACGACCATCATCTGGCAGTACAGCCCAGTAAAACTACAGAGAATGGCAAGAAAAGATCTCAGGCATGAAATGCCTACCCCTTGACCAACAGAGGGTAACTTTTGCTGGCAACAGTTAGAAGACTGCTGCACCATTTGTGACCAAAACATCCAGAAGGAGTCCACCATGCACCTGGTGCTGCACCTCCAAGGTGGGATGCAGATCTTCGTGAAGACACTGACTGGCATGACCTTCATCCTGGAGGTGGATCCCAGGGACATCATTGAGAATGGCAAGGAAAAGAAGCAAGAATAGGAAAGCAATCTTCCTCAACAGTAAAGATTTCTCTCACAAAGAGCTGGAAGACAGTAGCCTGTCAGATTTCAACATCAGGATTCTACCCTACACCTGGTGCACATCTCAGTTGTGGGATGCAGATTTTCATGAAGACCCTGACTGGCATGAGCATCGCCCTGGAGGAGGAGCCCAGTAACACCATGGAGACTGGCAAGGCAAGAACCAAGTCAAGGAAGGCATCCTCCCTGACCAGCACAGATTGATCTTTGCTACCAAACATCTGGATGACAATAGATGCTTTCTGCATGTTGTAGTGAGACACAGTGTGTCTGTCTTACAGCTGTTTTCCAAAAAAGATCAAGCTGTGCAGGTCAGGGAGGATGCCTTCCTTGATTTGGTTCTTGCCTTGACATTCTCCATGGTGTCACTGGGCTCCACCTCCAGGGTGATGGTCCTGCCAGTCAGGGTCTTCATGAAGATCTGCATCCCAGCTCTGAGGTACAGCACCATGTGTATGGTAGAATCCTCCTGGATGTTGTAGTCAGACAGGGTGTGCCTGTCTTCCAGCACTGTGCCAGAAAAGATCATCCACTGCTGCTAGGGAGAGATGAATTCCTTGCATCAGAGGTGGGATGTGGATCTTCATGAGGACGAGTAAGACCATCAACCTGGAGATGAAGCCCAATGACACCGTTGAGACTGTCAAGGTAATGATCCAGGATGTGGATGGCAATTCCCCTAACCAGCAAAAGTTGATGTTTGCTGGCAAAGGCTGGAAAATTGGTGTACCCTATCTTTCTTGAATATCCAGAAGGAGTCCAGCAGCACCTGGTGCTATACTTCAGAGGTGGCATGTGGTTTATCATGAAGAATCTGACTGGCATGACCATCATCTTGGAGGTGGAGCTCAGTGACACTAATAAGAATGTCAAGGCAAATATCCCAGTCAAGGAAGGCATGCTCCCTGACCAGAGGAGGTTGACCTTTGCTGGCAACATCTAGAAGACTGGTTCACCCTGCATGAATACAACATCCAGAAGGAATCCACACTGAATCGGATGCTGTACCTCAGAGGTGCAATGCAGATCTTCATGAAGACCCTGACTGGCATGACCTCACCATGGAGGTGGAGCCCAGTGACACCATTGAGAATGGCAAGGAAAAAACCCAAGACAAAGAATGCAATCTTCCCAACCAGCAGAGATTGATCTCACAAAGAGCTTTAAGACAGTAGCCTGTAGAATTTCAACATCCAGGAGTCTACCCTGCACCTGGTGCTGCATCTCAGAGGTGGGATATAGATCATCACGAAGACGCTGACAGGCACGACCATCACCCTGGAGGTGGACCTCAGTGACAATATTGAGAATGTCAATGCAATGATCCAAGACAAGGAATACATTCTTCCGAGCAGCAGAAGTTGATCTAGCAAAGAGCTGAAACACAGCACCCTGTCTGACTACAACATCTCAGAAGAGTCCACTCTGCACCTTATGTTGTGCCTCAGAGTTGGGATGCAGATTTTCATGACGATCCTGACTGGCACAACCAGCACCCTGGAGGTATAGCCCAGAAACACCATGGAGAATGGCATGGCAAAAATCCAAATCAAGGAAGGCAATCTTCCCTACCAACAGAGATTGATCTCACAGAGAACTGGAAGACTGTAGTCTGTCAGATTTCAACATCCAGGGGTCTACCCTGCACCTGGTGCTGCATCTCAGAGGTGGGATGCTAATCTTCATGAAGATCCTGACTGGCATGAACTTTACCCAATAGGTGGAGCCCAGTGACACCATTGAGAATGTCAAGGTAATGACCCAGATGAGGATGGCAACTCCCTTAAGCAGCAGAGGTTGATGTTTGCTGGCAACAGTTGGAAGACTGGTGAACCCTGTCTTATCTGAACATCCAGGAGTCCACTGGCACCTGGTTCTACACCTCAGAGGTGGGATGCAGATCTTAATGAATAATCTGACTGGCATGACCATCAGCCTGGAGTTGGACCTCAGTGACACCAATGAAAATGTCAAGGCAAATATCCAACACAAGGAAGAAATTCTTCAAACCAGTGGACGTTGATCTAGTGAAGAGCTGGTAGACAGCACACTGTCTGACTACAACACCCAGGAGCCCAAACTGCACCTGGTGCTCGCCACAGAGGTGGGATGCAGATCTTCATGAAGACCCTGAATGGCACAACCAAACTAATTGAGAATGTCAAGGCAAAGATGCCAGTCAAGGAAGGCACCCTCTCTGATCAACAGAGGTTGACATTTTCTATCAACAGCTAGAAGACTGGTTCACCTTGCCTGACTACAACATCCAGAAGAGTCCACCCTGCACCTGGTGCTGAACCTCAGAGGTGCAATGCAGATCTCAATGAAGACCCTGATTGGAATGAACATACTACTGGAGGTGGCCAACAATGACAGCAGAGGTTGATCTAGCAAAGAGATGGAATAAATCACACTATATGACTACAACATCAAGGAGTCCACCCTGTACCTGGTGCTGTGCCACAGAAGTGGGATGCAGATCTTCATGAAGACCCTCTCTGGCTTGACCATCACCCTGGTGGTGGAGTCCAGGGACACCACTGAGAATGGCAAGGAAAATATGGCAGTCAAGAAACACATTTCTTCACCAGCAGTGGGTGACCTTTGCTGGTAACAGCTAGAAGACTGGTGCACCCTGCCTGACTACAACATCCAAAAGGAGTCCACCCTGCACCTGGTGCTGTGCCTCCCAGGTGGGATGCAGATCTTCATGAAGACCCTGACTGGCATGATCATCACCCTGGAGGTGCAGCCCAGTGACAATATTGAGAATGGCGAGGCAAAGATCCAAGACAAGGAAGGCAATTTTCTCAATCCATTAAAGATTTATCTCACAAAGATCTGGAAGAGTATAACCTGTCAGGTTTCAACATCCAGGAGACCACCCTGCACCTGGTGCTGCATCTCAGATGTGGGATGCAGATCTTCATGAAGATTCTGGATGGCAAAAACATTGTTCTGGAGGTGGAGCCCAGTGACACCATGGAGAATGTCAAGGCAAGCACCAAGTCAAGGAAGGCATCATCCTTGACCAGCACAGGTTGATATTTTCTGCCAAACAGCGGGATGACATTCAACCCCTACCAGATGTTGTAGTGAGACAGGGTGTGTACCTGGTGCTTTGTCTCATAGCTGTGATGCAGATCTTCATGAAGACCCTGACTGGGATGATCTCACTCTGGAAGTGGAGCCTAGTGACACCATTGAGAATGGCAAGGCAAATATCTAAGTAAAAACAAGGCAATGTTCCCGACCAGCAGAGAGTGAGCTCACAATGAGCTGCAAGATAGAAGCCTGTAGGATTCCAATATTCAGGAGTCCACCCTGCACCTGGTGGTGCAACTGATGATGGGATGCAGATCTTCATGAAGACCCTGAAAGGCAAGACCATCACTCTGGAGGTGGACCTCAGTGACACTATTGAGAATATCAAGGCAAAGATCAAGAAGACAGCACCCTGTCTTACTCCAACATCTCAGCAGAGTCCACCCTGTACTTTATGTTGTGCTACAGAGATGGGATGCATATCTTCATGAAATCCAGAGATCAAAACCAGCACCCTGGAGGTGGAGCCCAGTAACATCATACAGAATGGCAAGGTAAAAATCCAAGACAAGGAAGACAATCTTCCTGACCAGTAAAGATTTATATCCCAAAGAGCTGGAGACAGTAGCCTGTCAGATTTCATCATCCAGGAGTCTACACTGCACCTGGTGCTGCATCTCAGAGGTGGGATACAGATCTTCATGAAGACCATGACTGGCATGAGCACCGCCCTAGTGGTGGAGCACAGTGACACCACGGAGAATGTCAAGGCAAGATCCAAGTCAAGGAAAGCATCCTCCCTGAAAAGCATAGGTTGATCTTTGCTGGAAAACAGCTGTAAGACACACCCAGTGTCACTACAATATCCTGAACGAGTCTACTGTTTTACACCAATTTGCCAGCAAAGATTGACCTGTGCTGGTCAGGGATGATGTCTTCCTTGACCTGATTCTTGCCTTGACATTCTCCATGGTGTCACTGGGCTCCACCTCCAGGGTGATGGTCATGCTAGTCAGAGTCTTCATGAAATTCTGCATCCCACCTCTGAGGTGCAGTGTGGACTCCCCCTGGTTGTTGTAGTCAGACAGGGTGTTCCTTTCTTCCAGCTCTGTGCCAGCGAAGATCAACCACTGCTGCTTGGGGGACATGAATTCCTTTTCACAGAGGTGGGATGTAGATCTTCATGAAGGCCCTGTCTGGCATGACCACCACCCTGGAATTGGATCCCAGTGACACCACTGTGAAACTTAAGGTAAAGATCCAAGAAGAGAAAGGCATTC
>NW_027632467.1:82776-89962 GCF_902686455.1 Sciurus vulgaris | reverse complement strand
GTGCAAAAATTACAAAGGACAATGTGGAAATAAATATTTGTGGAAAAACCTAGAAGATGTAAGCAGACAGGAAGTCTTCCAAACTCAACAACAAACTCAGTGGTGCAGGCCCTCTATGAGGTGCTATCAGGGAGTCCTCATCCTTTCTGATTACCCTCTTCTTTCAAGGTCTATGATAATATTTTTGTAACTCAGGTAGACGATTAGTGAGTTTGTAGGCCAAGAATGATTTAAAACACACCTTTGGAGACTTGATTTGTCTTTATGTTCTGGCTCTACTACTTTCAAGGCCAGTGGCCTTGGGAAGAAATTTTAACACCCTCTGAACCCTGATTTCCTAATCAATAAAGTGGGGATGTCCTGGTACCTGGGATCTTCAACAGTGCTATGAGCTGACATAGAGGCTCCCCAGATCTGTGGTATAATCAGCTATTCCCTGCAGATCAGAGAGGAGTATGGAAACCAGTGGCAGAGAATGAGATAGCAGTGACTAGATTGGGGGTCTGTGATGACCTCATGGTTGTGGCATGCCTGGTACTTGGGAATATTTCTGTAAAAAGGCATAGAATGCTGCACAGCTGCTGAGGCAATGCCCTGCATGAGAAAGCTCTATGTAAAAGTTTTATCAACTCTGATCTTGATCTCAGGCTTATAGCTCCTGGGAAGGAAGAAATTTTTATGCTACACAATGACAATATTTCACCAGCTCCAATTCTCATGTGTCTGCCCACTTTAGAGTAACATTTTTTCTTATTTTTTTTAATTTTAAACAAATGAGATACATGTTGTTTCTCTGGACAAGAAGTAAAGGCATACCATTTGTGTAATCATAAATTTACATAGGGTAACATTGTTTGATTCATTCTGTTATTTTTTCCTTCCCCACCCCTCACACCACTTTTCCCTCTATACAGTCCTTCCTTCCTCCATTCTTGTCCCCTCCCTAACCCTAACCCTAACCCTAACACTAACACCTCCCATCCCCCATTATGTGTCATCATCCGCTTATCAGCGAGATCATCTGTCCTTTGGTTTTTTGAGATTAGCTTATCTCACTTAGCATGATATTCTCCAATTTCATCCATTTGCCTGCAAATGCCATAATTTTATCATTCTTTATGGCGGAGTAATATTCCATTGTATATATATGCCACAGTTTCTTTATCCATTCATCAACTGAAGGACATCTAGGTTGGTTCCACAATCTGGCTATTGTGAATTGAGCAGCTATGAACATTGATGTGGTTGTACCTCTGTAGTATGCTGATTTTAAGTCCTTTGGGTATATGCCAAGCAGTGGGATAGCTGGGTCAAATGATGGTTCCTTTCCAAGCTTTCTGAGGAATCTCCATACTGCTTTCCAGAGTGGCTGCACTAATTTGCAACCCCAGCAGCAATGTATGAGTGTACCTTTTTCCCCACATCCTCACCAACACCTATTGTTGCTTGTGTTCTTGATAGTCACCATTCTAATTGGGGTGAGATAAGAAAAAGTTGGTCCAAATCTTCAACATGTCGGCTTAGGATCAGACTTTCTTAACAGGAGTACCATAGCACAAGAAATAAAAGCAAGAATCAACAACTGGGATAGATCCAAATTAAAAAGCTTTCTCTCAGCAAAGGAAACTATCAGTAATGTGAAGAGAGAGCCTACAGAGTGGGAGAAAATCTTTGCCACTCATACTTCAGACAGAGCACTAATTTCCAGAGTATATAAAGAACTCAAAAAACTCTACACCAAGAATACAAATAATCTAATCAACAAATGGGCTAAGGAAATGAACAGATCCTTCACAGAAGATCTATAAGCAATCAACAGATATATGAAAAAATGTTCAACATCTCTAGAGTAACTTTTAACAATGGACTTTCTTGAGTGCTACACAAAGCTCCTATCATTAAACTTTGCAACTGAGGGTTGCAACTGTGGAAAAGCTATTTAGATGCCCTAGTTTCTGTGACTTTCCTGAATACAGAGAATAATTGTTTCATAGTCTTTAACCAGATAATGGGACATATATAAAAATGGATTACTCATGTAACTCTTTGGATCTCCATCTCCATCAGAGAATAGAGCTCCACCTGATCCCAGTGTAATCTTCAAATCTGTGTGAATCTTTATTTCCTAATCCCCTTTTGCCTCTCACTGGAACTGAAAGTTTGGCCACATTGGTTACAGAAGGGGAATCTGCCCAGAGTGTTTTTATCTATCTCCAATGTCTGTTTCTCTTCTTCCAGAAGTAACACCTAATTTTTCCTGGGATCCTTCCTCTGCATTTCACCCTATATGGGGTGAGGTGGGAAGATGACCAAGTCTAAGGAATCAGAGCATGGTAACCCCCCTGAACAAGGAAACACAGCCTGCCCTTTGGCTTGAACTGCTCCAGACAGATTGTTTCAGAGGTCTGCAAATGACTGGTAGATGAGCATGGAAAGCTTACTGACATCTTGTGGTTACAGGGGAAGTCAGAAAATGGGATGGAAAGTAAGACATTAAAAAAAAAAGAAAAGAAAAGAGACATCACTGAAACCAACTGTGCTACAGTCAGAACCAGCCCCAGGGTTTTTACTTGTAGAAGGAAATACTGCCCCCAACTTTGTTTATGTTAGTTTGAGTTGATTTTCTTTCACTTGAAAATAAGTGTGTTTACTGAACTACTGTTTTTCCTCAATTCCCATAAAGGGACAAGCAGAGAATGGTAACAAGGAACAACAGAAGATTAAATATCCAAAAAAATCTAATTACCTGATTAATAAATAGGCAAGTGAACTAAGCAGACATTTCTCAAAGAAGAAATATAAAGCAAAAATATGTATGGAAAAAATGTTCACCATCATTACTAATTAGGAAAATGTAAATCAAAATACATTGATAGAAGCAGTGGAGACCTCCGACCTGCAAGCAGCCTCTGGGGACCAGGGCAGGGAAGCCAGATACCTCTCCAGGTGGCCCTGTCCTCTCCAGCCACAGGCTTTTTCACGAGGTGATCCAAGTGATGGCGGAAAAAAAGGGTGACTGCATCTCCAGTCACTCCAGAACCCAGGAGTCAAGAAGGGGAGGCAATGAGAGTTCAGACTAGAATAGAACCACGGGTGAGTCTCCCCACCTGGTGAAACTCAGCCCGGGTGGCAGGCCTGGATTCAGGCAGCTTATTATAGTAGGGTAGGGCAGCTAGAGTTTCCCCCAGGCAGGCCTGAGCACTCTTGTGGTGGGCTCCACCCACAGAGCCAGATTCTCCAGCTTCTTGGAGCAGGCCCCTCAGTGAAAGCCTTTCTACACAGAACCAGCTCCAAGTCCCTGAGCCAGCACATGGCGAGCTCTGGCCAGCAGGTTGCCTCAGGGACCAGGACAGGGCAGCCAGGGGCTTCCCCAAGCAGCCTAGCTCACTCCAGTGGGAAGCACCTTTCTAGGCTAGCTTCTTGGAGCAGACCACCCAGTGAGAGCATTTCTACACAGAGCCAGCCACAAGTCCCCAAACCAGCGGAGAACTCTGATGTGCAAACAGCCTCTGAGACCAGGGCAGGGCAGCCAGAGAATTCTCCAGGTCGACCAGCCCCCTCCAGCAACAGGCTTTTTCTATGGGGTGATCCAAGATGGCAGACTAGAAGGTGACTGTATCTCCAGTCACTCTAGAACCCAGGATTCAAGAAGGGGAGGCATTGAGAGACTCAGACTAAAATAGAGCCACAGGGTGAGTCACCCACCCAGTGAGGCTTGGCCAGGCAGCAGACACGGATTTGGACAACTTATTAGAGTAGGGCAGGGCAGCTAGAGTCTTCTCCAGGCAGCCCTGGGCACTCCAGCGGTGGGCTTATCCCACATGGCCAGCTTCTCAGAGCAGGCCCTACAGTGAGAGCCTTTCCACACAGAGCCAGCTCCAAGCCCTGGAACCAGTAGCAGGCTAGGGGCAGCTTTCTTTAGAAGCACTGCATTATCAAGTTACTCCAAAATTCAGGCCACTGAAGGCTCTGAGGTGATACACTGGAAATCTACAGGGACACTATAAGCCAAGAGAGGAAATCTGCAATATCACAGAGTCCCCTGACATCTGACCAATATGAGAAAACAAGGGAAGAAAATGTCCCAAACAAACCTAGATACAATATCAATAAAACCCAATGACAGCACAGCAGAAGAAATATCAGAAAGGGAGTTCAGAATATACACAATTAAAACAGTCAGAGAAGTAAATGAGGAGATGAAAGAGCAAATGCAGGCATTGAAGGAGAAAATGAAAGAGCAAATGCAGGCATTAAATGATCCCACCAATCAACAGTTAGAAGAGCAAATATGGGAAGCAAGAGATCATTTCAATAAAGAGTTAGAGATACTGAAAAAATCCAAACAGAAATCCTTGAAATGAAGGAAACAATAAACCAAGTTAAAAACTCCATAGAAAGCATAACCAATAGGATAGAACACCTGGAAGACAGAACCTCAGATACTGAAGAAAAAATATGTAATCTTGAAAACAAAGTGGACCAAACAGAAAAGATGGTAAGAATGAACAGAATCTAAAAGAATTGTGGGATATCATGAAAAGAACAAATTAAAGAATTATTGAGATTGAGGAAGGCTTAGAGAAACAAACCAAAGGAATGAACAATCTATTCAATGAAATAATATCAGAAAATTCCCAAATCTGAAGAATGAAATGGAAAACCCGAGTACAAGAGGCTTATAGGACTCCAAATACACAAAATTAAAACTGACCCACACCAAGGCACATTATTATGAAAATACCTAACATACAAAATACAGAATTTTAAAAGGCCATGAGAAAAAGATCAAATTACATTCAGGGGAAACCAATAAGAATATCAGCAGATTTTTCAATCCAGACCCTTTAATGCAAGAGGGCCTGGAACAACATTTACCAAGCCCTTGAAAGAAAATGGATGCAACAAAGAATCTTATACTCAGGAAAAACTTACTTTTTAGATTTGATGATGAAATAAAGATCCTTCCATGACAAACAAAAGCTAAAGGAATTTACAAAAGAAAGCCAGCATTATAGAACATTCTCAGCAAAATATCCATGAGGAAGAGATGAAAACAACGAAGAAAATCAGCAACAGGAAGAATTAGCTAAAAAAATAGCCAAATAAAGGAGAAACCAAATCATGTCAAAAAAAAAAAAATGAGTCAAAAGACTCGGAATACAAATCATTATCACAATAATAACCCTGAATGTTAATGCCCTGAACTCATCAATTAGAAGACATAGACTGGCAGATTGGATTAAAGAGAAAAATCTAACAATATGCTGCCTGCAAAGAAAACTTCATCTCATAGAAAGAGATACTCATAGACTAAAGGTGAATGGATGGGAAAAAACATACCATTGCACATGGACACAGCAAAAAGCTGGAGTATACATCCTCGTTTCTGATAATGTGGACTTCAAGCCAGAACTAGTCACAAGGGATAAAGAAGGACATTACATACTGCTTAATGGAAGCCTAAATCAGGAAGACATAAGATCATAAATATCTATGCCCTGAACATTGGCTCATCCATGTACGTCAAACAAATCCTTCTCAATTATAGAAATCAAATAGACAACAACACAATAATACCAGGTGATTTTAACACAATTCTCTCACTGCTGGATAGATCGTTCTCAAACAAAATTGAATAAAGAAACCATAGATCTCAATAACACAATCAACAATTTAGACTTAACTGACTTATATAGAATATACGATGCAACAAAGAACGCGAATACACTTTCTTCTCAGCAGCACATGCATCCTTCTCTAAAATGACCATATTTCATGCCACAAAGCTACTGTTAGAAAATACAAGAAGATAGAGATACTACCTTGTACTTTATCAGATCATAATGGATTGAAATTAGAAATAAATGACAGAATAAAAAACAGAAACTTCTCCAATACCTGGAGGTTAAATAATACACTAATATATGATGAATGGATAACATAAAACATCATGAGGGAAATAAAAATATTCTTAGAAGTAAACGAGAATAAAGACACATTTTGTCAAAATCTCTGTGACACTATGAAAGCAGTACTTAGAGGAAGATTTATTTCATGGTGTGCATTCAACAAAAGAAGTAGAAATCAACAAATAAATGACTTAACACTACAGCTCAAAGCCCTAGAAAAAGAAGAGCAGACCAATACCAAAAGTAGTAGAAGACAGGAAATAGTTAAAATCAGAGGCAAAATCAACAAAATTGAAACAAAAGAAACAATTGGAAAAATTAACAAAATAAATACTTGGTTCCTTGAAAAAATAAAAAAAAATTGATAAACTCTTAGCCACACTAACGAAGAGAAGACGAGAGAAAACCCAAATTACTAAGATTCGGAATGAACAAGGAAACATCAAAACAGACAGAATTGAAATACAAAACATAATTAGAAGCTATTTTGAAAATCTATACGACAAAAAAACAGAAAACCTCAAAGACATCAACAAGTTTCTAGAGATATATGAATTACCTAAACTGAACGAGGAGGACATACACAACTTAAATAATCAATTTCAAGCAATGAAATAGAAGAGGTCATCAAAAAGCCTACCAACAACGAAAAGTCCAGACCAGATGGCTTCTCAGCCGAGTTCTACAAAACCTTTTAAGGAAGAGGCTCATTCCAACACTTCTCAAAGCATTTCCATAAAATAGAAAGAGGAGGAATCCTCCCAAACTCATTCTATGAAAGCCATATTACCTTGATACCTAACCAGACCGAGACACATGAGGAAAGAAAATTTCAGACCAATATCCTTAATGAACATCGATACAAAAATTCTCAACAAAATTTGAGCAAATTGCATACAAAAACATATTAAAAAGATAGTGCACCATGATCAAGTGGGTTTTATCTCAGGGATGCAAGGTTGGTTTAACATCTGGAAATCAATAAATGTCATTCATCATATCAACAGACTAAAAGATAAGAATCACATGATTATTTCAATAGATGCAGAAAAAGCATTTGATAAAATACAGCATCCCTTCATGCTCAAAACACTAGAAAAATTGGGGTAGTGGAACATCCTAACATTATAAAGGCCGTCTACGCTAAACCCATGGCCAATATCATTCTAAATGGTGAAAACTGAAAGCATTCCCCTAAACCTGGAACAAGGCAGGGATGCCCTCTTTCCACTTCTATCAACATTTCTAGAGACTCTAGCCAGAGCAATTAGACA
>NW_027632467.1:0-82678 GCF_902686455.1 Sciurus vulgaris | reverse complement strand
TTAAGATCATGTATATTGCCTTTGTTGCCTGAAAATCTTTCAAATGATCTAGTCTATTGGTAATGCTTTCCATTGAATTTCAAATTTGTTTTATTGATTCTTCCATTTCAAGAATTACCGGGAACAACAGCCACAACATCAGGAGCAGGAGCGGCAGCGGCGGCGGTGGCAGCGGCCTCCCCCACCCCTATCCCCACAGTCGCTGCCCCGTCCCCGGGGGCGGGAGGAGGGGGCGGCGGCAGCGACAGCAGCGGCGGCGGCTGGACCAAACAGGTCACCTGCAGGTATTTTATGCATGGGGTTTGTAAGGAAGGAGATAACTGTCGCTACTCGCATGACCTCTCTGACAGTCCATATGGTGTAGTGTGCAAGTATTTTCAACGAGGGTACTGTATTTATGGAGACCGCTGCAGATATGAACATAGCAAGCCATTAAAACAGGAAGAAACGACTGCTACAGATCTAATTGCAAAACCATCCCTTGCTGCTTCCTCAAGTCTCTCATCTGTGGTTGGACCGCTTGTCGAAATGAATACAGGAGAAGCTGAGTCGAGAAATTCAAACTATCCAACAGTAGGAGCAGGTTCAGAGGACTGGGTGAATGCCATTGAGTTTGTTCCTGGCCAACCCTACTGTGGCCGTACTGCCCCTTCCTGCACTGAAGCACCCCTGCAGGGCTCAGTGACCAAGGAAGAATCAGAGAAAGAGCAAACTGCAGTGGAAACTAAGAAGCAGCTTTGCCCCTATGCTGCAGTGGGAGAGTGCCGCTACGGGGAGAACTGTGTGTATCTCCATGGAGACTCGTGTGACATGTGTGGGCTGCAGGTCCTCCACCCGATGGATGCAGCCCAGAGGTCACAGCACATCAAATCTTGCATTGAGGCCCACGAGAAGGACATGGAGCTGTCTTTTGCTGTGCAGCGCAGTAAGGACATGGTGTGTGGGATCTGCATGGAGGTGGTCTATGAGAAAGCCAACCCCAGCGAGCGCCGCTTCGGGATCCTCTCCAACTGCAACCACACCTACTGTCTCAAGTGTATTCGCAAGTGGAGGAGTGCTAAGCAATTTGAGAGCAAGATCATAAAGTCCTGCCCAGAATGCCGGATCACATCTAACTTTGTCATTCCAAGTGAGTACTGGGTGGAGGAGAAAGAAGAGAAGCAGAAACTCATTCAGAAATACAAGGAGGCAATGAGCAACAAGGCGTGCAGGTATTTTGATGAAGGACGTGGGAGCTGTCCATTTGGAGGGAACTGTTTTTACAAGCATGCGTACCCTGATGGCCGTAGAGAGGAGCCACAGAGACAGAAAGTGGGAACATCAAGCAGATACCGGGCCCAACGAAGGAACCACTTCTGGGAGCTCATTGAGGAAAGAGAGAACAGCAACCCCTTTGACAACGATGAAGAGGAGGTTGTCACCTTTGAGCTGGGCGAGATGTTGCTTATGCTTTTGGCTGCAGGTGGGGACGACGAGCTGACAGACTCTGAGGACGAGTGGGACTTGTTTCACGATGAGCTGGAAGATTTTTATGACTTGGACCTATAGCAGCTTTGCGTGGCACGGGAACTGGTCTGCGAGCCTCAGACAGTAGCTGTCCCCTGTGCCGCGTGGCAGTGCGTGTTGCTCTCCTAGGCAGGCCTCTCCACTCCAGGTGCTGTCGTGATCACTTACCCAGGGCCTGCTGCTCCCCTCCCCCTTCCCCAAGGAGTGTCTGTTTTCTGTTTCAAAAAGTTACAAAAATAAATCTTAAAGTTAGTTTTTTTGTAACATGAATTTAACTGTCAGACAGTTTGTGTAGGTTTGTTGCGTCATCTGTTTTCAGCCAGGTTATGTCTATGGACTTTTGCACTCATTTCTAGGACCCCAGGTTCAGAAGCAAAAGCACCAGTTGTGCTTTGGGGTCTAAGAGTAGGGGTGATGGGTGAAGGGACCTAAGCTGGCTGGCAGGTAGCCTTCTGCAGATGTAGGAGGTGGGTCCTTGAGGTTTCTGGTAAAGTGTGCACATCTGTGTTTTGTATCAGTTCCCTCTCCTATAATCCCCTCCACGTGCACTTGTCCTGTGGTTTTGGTCTCTTGTTTGATTGCACACAAGGAGTACTACTGGGTATCGAGAACCAGGTGTGAATGTATTGAGTTTAGCATGCTAAGAACATTTGAAAAAACACATAAAAGACACAGTGGCATACCATCAGTGCAGGATTGGCAGTTGACTCCCAATGGCTTGGTGTGTGAGCATGAGCTCGTGAGAAGCTTCCTATCCCTGCATAGGTGCAGTATTTTTAGGCTTAGTGGACAAATTTGGTTTAGTGGTTCCAGCCTCTATTGGCAGATAGATCTTAAAGGGCAAAGCAGTGTGTGTTGGTGGTAGTTAACTAATAGCAATGCTAGCTCTGTCTATGATTAGAAATGGGGTCAGCCATAGTGGATAAGTCCCATGTATCAACACAGACTGGGTCTTGGATGCACAATTTTATTTAATGTTCCATGGTGTAGCCTTTCCAGTCCAGGCACTTTTGGAAAAACTTTTGTCCTCGTTTGAGGGGTTCTGTTGTCAGGTTTTTGTGTTTGTTTTTGTGGGTATTGCCTCTTTCCGCCCCTGGGCTTTGCAGGTAGACAGAAGTCATTCAAAACTATGTTCTAAGGTGTTTATTGTGGTGGAGTGATTGGTTTGCAGTAATAAGTCACACTTTATTCCACTAAAGGGGAGGGCGTGGTAATCCACCAGACAAGCTGAAGTTAAGTTGTTAGAAGAATTCCTTGATGGGAAAGTTTACCTTTGCATTTTGTTGCTTTGTTTCCTGAAAATAACTTGGGAGATGCTCCTAATTTGTCCATCTACTGCTTTGGTTCCTTGGATCCCACCCATTGTTTCACATTAAGAAAAAACAAGTAATTGTTGCAGAGGTCTCTGTATTTTGCAGCTGCCCTTTTGTAAGAAGCACTTTTCCCAAATAAAACAATTTAAAAAAAAAAAAAAAAAGAATTACCAATTGGGGCTGAGATTGTGACTCAGTTGTAGAGCACTTGCCTAGCATGCATGAGGCACTGGGTTTGATCTGAAGCACCACATAAAAAAAAAAGAATTACCAGTTAATTTTTCTTCAAAATCTCTGACTCTGTAATGAACTGATCTTTCACTTCTTATATTTTCTCTGTGATTTTACTCTATCCATCATATTTTACCTCTTAGATCATCTTATCTGTGTACTTTCTAAATTCCTCACCTGACATTTCTGCATTTTCAGTGTTAGTGGAGTCTATTATTGAATCACACTGTTTTGTTTTGGATGTTTTCTTCCATTGATTTCACATATTTTTTATTGGTCTACAAATATGTTCAACTGGATCTGAAGAAGAAGGGCTTCTACTCTAGAAACTTTGAGAAATCCTGTAGGATTAGGGTGCCTCACAGATTGGGGGAAATAAATAACAACTAAAACTTATGCATACAACATATTGGATCAAATTATATACTTATTTCCTATTGTGACGTCTACAATGTTGGTTGATACAATGAACAGAAATGGTAGGATAGCATTTTCTATCAGTAAAGACCATAGGGAATTATGAATCATATATGTCATAAAATCAAACAGTAGATATTATGTTTGACTTCCTGTGTATTAATTTTTGCTATAATATTAGTGGTGCAGTCTGACATTTTATAAACTAACCAATACAAAGAGAAGTTAAAAATAGAGTTAATTAACAGGGACAAAGGAGAGATGAGTGAGAAGAAAAAGGTTGGAAATTTAAAAAGTTGAATAGGGCTAATGCATAGGCAAAATATTATGTGTTGTTTCTGAGGGAAAATACAGGAAAAAAATTAAAGGAAGAGTGCAAGAGAGAATGATGTGTTTGGCTTCTATTGATTCATCTTCTATTTATTTATAGATGTTTAAATTAGTGATTATAGGTATACATAATTTTTTTTCGGTACTGGAAATTGAACCCAGGGCCTTGTACTTGCAAGTCACGCACTCTACCAACAGAGCTACTTCACCAGCCCTATACATAAAATTGAAATTCACTGTGCTTTATTCATATATGTACATAAGAGAGTTTGCTTTATTTTATTCTACTATTCATCCCACTTTTGTGCTCTCTCCTTTGCTATAACCCCTTACTCTGCTCCACAGATGGCTCTTTTATTTTTAATGAATTACACCTTTTCCTATTATTTCATCTAGCATTCACACATGAGGGGAAAGATTTGACTTCTGATTTTCTGAATCTTGTTTATTTTACATAGAATTAAGTTCTCCAGTTTCATCAATTTTCCACCAAGTGCTATCACTTCATTCTTCTGTATGACTAAGTAAAATGTCATGAATGTCCACCATATTTTCTTTATCCATTAGTCTGTTGATGGGTATGTGGGCTGTGGTTATTGTGAATTGTGTTGCTACAGACACTGAGGTGGCTGTTCCTCTACAGTATGCTGATTTTAGATATTTGGATATATATCAGGGAGTTGAAAAACAGGATCAATGGTGGTTCCATTTGAAATTTTGAAAGGGATATCCATAGGGTTTTCCAGAATTATTATACTAATTTGCTATCCTACCAACAATGCATAAGTGTGCATTTTCTCCCACATTATTTCTTTTGATCTTCTTAAAAATTCTTTTTAGATATACACAACAGTAGAGTATATTTTATGTATTATAAACATATGGAGTATAACTTCCCATTCTTGTGCTATTCATAATGTGGAGTTACACTGGTCTTGTATATATAATCTCCCCCCAAATGTCCCTCCTGATACATGGATACCCCACATTAATCTTGAAAATTGCTATTGTAAGTGAAGTGAGATAAAAATCTCTATTTAGTTCTTTTTAAATGTAATAATGTTATTGAGGTATAGGAAAAGAGCAAGGACACAATAATAATATATTCTCCTCCATGTAGTTTTGACTTGCATTTCACTGATTTCTAGACATGTTGAACATTTTTTTCATATATATGTTGGCCATTTGTATTTCTTATTTTAAGCAATGTCTGTTTAGATTTTTTGCCCATTTATTAATTGGGGTGGTTCATATTTTTTAGTTGTTTTATATTCTGTATATTAATTTCCTATCATTAGGAGCAGGTGAAAAAGATTTTATCACATTGATAGACTCTCTATTCACATTCTTCTTTCCTTTGTTGGGCAGAAGTTTTGAAATTTGATTTCATCCCTCTTATTGATACTTGGTTTTATTTCTTATGCTTTAGAAGTTTTATTAAGGGAGATGATGCTTTTGTCAATATGTTGGAGTGTTTCTTTAAGCACTTCTAGAGTTTCTGGTTTAATTCCTAAGTCTTTAATCCACTGGAGTTGACTTTGGTGAAGGGTGAGAGATACGGAACAAGTTTTATTTTTTCTAAATATGGATATCTAATATTCAAAGCATCATTTGTTAAAAATTCTCTTCTTCCTCCAACATGTTTTTGGCACCTTTGTCACATATCAGGTCACTGTATCTACGTGGATTTTTCTGTATTTTCTATTCCATTCGTCTTAAGGTCTGTTTTGGTAATACAGTTTGTATACAAAAGATCTAAAACATAATTGGTTATCTGGTATTGTGATGATTTCAGCATCCTTTTTTTTCATTCAGGGTACTTTGGATATTATCTTAAGTGTCAAAATAAATTTTAGAACTGCTTTTCTGTCAGTGTATCTTGCAAAGAATGCCATTGATATTTTGATTGGGATTATATTGAGTCTGTTTACTACTGTTGGTAGTATGGCAATTTTGAGAATATTAATTCTGCTTATTCAAGGACATGGGAAATATTTCCACCTCCTAAGATATGCTCCCATTTTTTAAAATTCAGTGTTCTCTGGTTTTCATTGTTGATGTCTTTCCCTTCATAGGTTAGATTTTTTCCCAAGTATTTTTTAGGGTACTGTGATTGAGATATTTTTTCCCATTTTTTTTGTAGCAGGTTTGCTCTTGCAATATAGGAATGCTATTGAACTATATATGCTGTTCTTACATCTAACTCCTTTAGTAAATTTGTTAATCACCTCTATATATTTGTTAATGTAGCATTTTAAATCTTCTAAGTTAAGGTTCATGTTATCTTCAAAGAGAGACATGTAATTTTTTTTCTATGTGCATGCCATTAGATTTCCTCCCCTGCCTGATTGTTCTGGCTTGAATTTCAAGTTGAATAGAAGTGGTGAGCGTCTATATCCTTCTTTTCTCCTTGTTTTCAGAGAAAATGCTGTAATTTTTCTCCATTCACTATAATGTTAGCATTGGGTTTCTCATATTCAGCTTTTATAATGTTGAAGAAATTTTCTTCTATCACTAGTTCCTCTAGAGTTTTAAAGATAAATCATTGCTGGATGTTTACAGAAGACTTTTCTGCTTCTGTTGAGATAATCATGTGTATTTGTACCTAAATATGTTTATGCAGTGAATCACTCACACACACACACACACACACACACACACACACATTAAGTTCTATGTAAGATATTACTCTATAGAGTCATATGAAAAATTTATTTTTTTGGTACAGGGGATTTAACGCAGTCATGACTTTCTGACTAGCAACATATGCTACTAGTCACTTTTAAAATATTTTCCATGGCAGATGCCCAGAGGTTTTTCCGTGGGTGCTGCAGCTGCTCACACAGCCACCACAGACTCCACCACAGATGCTGCCCCTGAAGATGCCACCAAAAGCATTATAGAGATTTAATGCAATTCCTATTAATATCCTGAAGACATTCTTCATAGAACTAGAATAATAAATATAAAATTCATTTGAAAAAAAAAAAAAGACACAGAATAACCAAAGCAATCTTTAACAAGAAAAGTGAGGCAGGTGACATCACAGTTCCAGACCTCAAACTGCACTACAAACCTACATTAATAAAAATAACATGGTATTGGCAACAAAACAGACATGTAGACCAATGTTAAAGAAAAGAAGACACAGAGAAAAATCCACGTCAAGGAAGGTGTCTCATACAAGACAAAGGTACCAAAAATATCCACTGGAGAAAAGATAGCTAATTCAACAAATAGCACTGGGAAAATGGAAAACCATATGTAACGAAATGAAATCAAACCTTATCTCTTACCCTGCATGAAACTCAACTTGCTGTGGATCAAAGACTTAGGTACTAGAACAGTGACCCTCTGCCTAATAGAAGAAAAATTAGGTCCAAATTTTCATCATTGTCAGCCCAGGACCTCACTTCCTTACCTGATCCCTAAAGCACAATAAATTACATCAAGAATCAATACATAAGATGGAATTAAATTAAAAGCTTCTTTTCATCCCAAGACAAAATCCAATAATGTGAAGAGAGAGCTTAGAGATTGGAAGAAATTCTTTACCACATGCATCTCAGATAAAGCATCAATTTCTAGAATATATAAAGAACTCAAAAAACTTAACATACATACACACACACAAATGAATAATCCAATCAATAAATGGGCTAAGGGACTGAACTGACAACTCACAGAAAAAGATATACAATTGATCAACAAATACATGAGAAATGTTCAATATCTCTAGCAATTAGAGAAATGCAAATCAAAAAAAAAAGATTTCATCTCACTCCAATCAGAATGGAAATTATCAATAATACAAGCAACAATAAATGTTGGTGAGGATGTGGGGGGAAATGTACACTCATTTATTGCTGTGGGAATGCAAATTTGTGCAACCAATATGGAAAGTAGTATGAAGATACTTCAGAAAACTTGGAATTGAAGCAGTTATTCCACTTCTTGATTTATACCCAAAAGACTTAAAATCAATGTACTGCTTTGACAAATCCATATTAATGTTTATAACAGCTCAATTCACAATAGCTAAATTATGGAATGAACCTATATTCCCTTCAACAGATGAATGGATAAAGACAATGTGAGATATATGTGTGTAGATATATATATATCTACACACATATCTCACATTGTCTATATATATATATATATATCTACACACATATATCTCACATTGTCATATATCTACACACACACACACACACACTGTATTTTGAGATATTACAGATGCATGGAATATACTTTATTCTAACTAGGATCCCATTCTTGTGGTTGAACATGATGTGGAGGTTCACTGGTCATGTATTCATAGATGAACATAGGAAAGGTACATCCAATTCATATGAATGTCCTATCCCCATGCCACTTCTTACCTTCATTCCCCTTTGTCTAATACAACAAACTTGTTTTTCCCTTCCCACCACTTACTATGTATTAGCAGCCACATATCAGAGAGAATGTTTGACCTATGGTTTTTTGAGTCTGGCATATTTCACTTAGCATGATAGTCACTAGTTCCACCCATTTACTGGCAAATTCCATAATTTAATTCTTCTTTATGACACAGTAATATTTTACTGTTTATACATATGACATTTTCTTTATCATCTGTTGAGGGGCACATAGTGTGGTTCCATAGCTATGCTCTTCAAAGTGAGCTCCTATAAGAATCGATGTGGCTGCATCACTCTAGCATACTAATTTTAAATCCTTTGTATATATACTAAGGAGTGGGATAACTGGGTCAAATCATCACTTTATTCCAAGTTTTCTGAAGAATCTCCATGCTGCTTTCCAGAGTGGTTGCACCAATTTGCAATACCACCAGCAATGTATGAGTGAGCATTATCTCCCACATTGTCACCATTATTACCTGTATTCTTGATATTTGTATTCTGACTGGCGTGGGAGGTAATCTCATTGTAGTTTTGATTTGCATTTCTGAAAATGGTAGAGATATTGAACTTTTTTCATATATTTGTTGACAGTTTGTATTTCTTTTGTGAAGTGCCTGCTAAATTCCTTTGCCCATTTAATCATTGGGTTGTGTGTGTTTGTGTGTGTGTGTGTGTGTGTTAAATTTTTTGAGTTCTTTATATATCCTAGAGTTTAATGCTCTACCTGAAGTTCAGGTGGCAAAGTTTCCTCCCAATTTGTAGGCATTCTGTTCACATTATCATTTTCTTTTCTGTGAGAAATATTTGTTTGATGTCATGCATTTATTGATTCTTGATTTTACCTTTTGTGCTTTAGAAATCTTGTTGAGAATGTCAGTTCCTATGCTAAAATGGTGGACAATTTGTCCTCTATTTTTTTTTCTACGAGGTAAACAATCTCTTCTAATGTCTAAGTCCTTGACCTAAAGTGAGTTGAATTTTGTGCAGGCTGAAGGATAGGAAATAAATATTACTCTGCATGGACTTCCAGTTTACCCAACACCATGTGCTGAAGATTTATGTGTTTGGGGCACATTTTCCTAGAATGAGTTAACTGCATATATGTAGGTTTGTTTCTGTGTTTTCTGTCCTGTTTTTCTTCATGTCTGTTTTGGTGCCAATAGCTTACTGTTTTTGTTGCTATAGCTCTGTAATATAACTTGAGGCATAATATTGTCTTGCCACCTGCTTCACTGTTCTAATAAAGGATTGTTTTTCCAAATAAATTTCATGATTGAATTTTCTATATCTATGAAGAAAACCAGTGGAATTTTTATAGAAATTGAGATAAATCTCTTTAATACTTTTGGTAGTATGGCTATTTTGACATATTAATTCTGCCTATCCAAGAATATAGGAGATCTTTCACTCTTCTGAGGTCTTCTTCAATTACTTTTTTTAATGTTCTGTAATTTTCATTGTAGAGGTCATTCACCTCTTCTGTTAGATTGATACCTGAGCATTTTTTGAGCCTATTATAAATGGGAGAGTTTCCTAATTTTATTTCAGCTGATTTATCAGTGATATATAGGAATACAATTGGTTAATGTGTATTAATTTTTATCCTGTTAAGTTACATAATCTGTTAATGAATTCTAGAAGCCTTCTGGTGGAGTTTTTGGGTCTTCTAAATATAGAATCATGTATATGGCAAATAGAGATAATTTAAGATCTTCTTTTCCTATTCATATCACTTTCCTTTCTTTCTTTTGTTTAATTTTTCCAGCGAGGTTTGTAAGTACTAAGTTGAATAATAGTGGTAAAAAAGGGAATCCCTCTCTTGTTCCAGTTTCTAGCAGAAAAATTTTTAAATTTTACCCATTTAGAATGATAGTGGCCTTGGGTTTAGAATATGTAGTATTTACAATATTGAGGAATGTTCTGACTATCCCTAATTTATTTAGTGTATAGTTCATGAATGGATACTGAATTTTATCAAATGCTTTCTCTTTGTCTATTGTGATAATCATGTGATTATTGTGTTTAATCTATTGATGTGATGAATTATTGTATTGATTTATGTATGTTGGACCATCCTTCCATTCCTGGCATGAAACTCAATTGATCATTGTACTCTATCCTTTTTAATATGATTTCATATGGAATTTGCCAGTATTTTCTTTAGAATTTTTGCATCTATATTCATCAGGTATATTAGTCTGAAGTTTCCTTTTCTTGATGAATCTGTCTGGTTTTGGTATCAGAGTGAAACTAGGATCATAGAATGAGTTTTCAAGTGTTTATCCTTTTTCTGTTTCATGGAATAATTTGAGAAATACTGGGGTAAATTCTTCTTTGAAGGTCTGGAAGGATTTGGATGAGAATCTATTTGGTCTTGGGTTTTTTATTTTTTTGTGGTAGACTTTTGATGGCATCTTCTATTTAATTGCTTGAAATTGATGTGTTTTAATTTTCTGTGTCCTCCTACATTAATTTCTGTAGGTCATATTTCTCTAGAAATTTGTTGATCTCTTTGTGATTTTCTATTTTATCAAATTATAGATTTTCACAATAGTTTCTATTATCTGCATTTCAGTAGTGTCTGTGGTGATATTTCATTTTCATCATAAATTTTAGTAATTTGAGTTTTCTCTCTCTTTTCTTCATTAGTTTGGCTAAGTTTTCACTAACTTTATTAGTTTTTCAAAGAAGCAACTTTTTGTTTCATTGACTTTGAATTTTCTGTTTCAATTTTTTTGATTTTGGCACTGATTTCAATTATTTTCTGTCTTCTACTGTTTTGGTATAGATTTTTTTCTTTTCTTAGGCTTTGAGATGTAATTTTAGGTTATTTAGTTGGAATTTTCTTTTATCAAATAATCTCAATGCAATCATCTTTCCTCTTAGAATTTCCTTCATAGTGTACCAGTAATTGTGATATGCTGTGTCACTATTCTCATCTACCTCTATGTATTTTTTTAATTTCATCCCTGATTTCTTCACCTATCCATTAGCTATTCAATAGTGTAGTATTTATTGTCCAGTTTTCAAGGTAGCCACTCTTTTTTATTTAATCATTGATTTCTCATTTTCTTCTTTTATGATCTGATATAATCCTATATAACCTATAAGCTTATAATCCTTATAAATTATAAGCTATAGTTTGCTTTTACACAGAGTTGCTTTGTGGTTTAAAATATGATCAATTTTAGTGATGGATACATATGCTATTGAGAAAAGAGTGTATTCAGTCACTAATGGCTGAAATATTCTATATATCAGTTATGTCTGAATTATTAACTGTATTGATTATTTCTAAACCTTCTTTATTTAGTTTTTGGTTGGATGATCTATCAGTTGTTGATAGCAATATATTAAAATCACCCAGTATTATTGTGTTTTGGTTTATTTGATTCTTGAAATTGAGAAAGATTTGATATATGTATATGGTCCATTTTGGGAGGAATGGATATTTATAATTGGTATGTCTTATTGATGTATAATTCCCTTAAGCAGTATGATATGACATTCTTTGTTCCTTTTGATTAACTTAGACTTCAAGTCCACTCTATCTGGTATAAGGATACCACTCATATACTCATATATTCCTTGTATATGAGTTCCAAGTGAATGATATTTGTTTTCAATCATTATACCTTAACTTGTGAATGTCTTTGCCCATGAGGAGAATCTTTTGGAGACAGCATATTGTTTGGTCTTCCTTTCTAATCCAATCTTACAGACTATGTCTTTTGATTGATGAGTTATGGAATTCATATTCAATGTTATTATTGAGATATGATTTTTACTTCCTATTATTTTGAGTTATTTCTCATTTTTAATTTTGTTTTTATAATGCAATTTCCAGTTTCTTGGATCACCTGTTTCATACACATACTGAAAACATGCAAGACACATTTGCCATATTTTGTTCATGACAGCCTCAACAGTTTAGATTCCTAAAGTTGTCATTAGGTCAGTCATCAGAGACTTCCTCCTCATGGATCTTTAGATATCAGTTCTCTTAGCTTTAATTTGTTTCCAATATGCCCACAAACATCTCCTTCATTCATTTGACAGAGATGTTGGCAGAAGGTATCCACAATTCTTTCTGGCATTACCTGTCACTTTCCATGATCTGGGAATTAACTCTCTGTTTCCTGGGTGTTCATGAACCCAGAATACAGGTTTCTTTAAAGATGTTTTTACCCCCCTCCAACCTGTGGCCTCTCATCAAGCAAAAATATAAAGGAAAACCTGTGCCCATCCCAATGCCATGACATTGCATTTCTCAAGTGTTAAATGGACCTCTATTCTGTGTCCTTAGTCCTTCTTTAATGTTTTCAGGTAGGATTCCTTTTGTTCCTTTGTCTGGAGTTTATAATTGTCTCTGTGTATGTGCTGGAGGTAGGAATGAACAGACACAGCCATACTAAGATACACATTTATAGAGCTCTCTTTTTATATTAAAATGGTGTGAAAATTTATGAACCTTCTTGTGAAAATGAAACACATATGACACCCAAAAATTCTTGGCACTATATTCTAAAGTCCTAAAGTCCTGTCCATCTTCCTAACTTCTTCCTATTTTACTAATTATATATCTTTTCCAATATAAACCCATCTTCATTTTTGATCAGTGACTCTGCCAGATGTTCCATCTCTTGAAATCTGCCTCACCACAGCAGCATGGCTTATTTTCCTTAGCATATTTCCAGGGGTTTCCCCTCAGTAACCCTGGCTATGCTCCACCATGTCCATGGCCAGCAGGTGCCATGCAGTATATGTTGTTTTTCAGTTGTCAGATAAAATGTAGACTACTGAAATGATAAGTCCCAATGTCATGCAAAGAGAAGGAAAAGATCACATGAGAACTTTTTCAGACCATTTATCAATGAAACCCAAATGTGCTTCCTTGAGTGGTGAGATCTGAAGATCATTTTCAAAAGATATTCTAGTGTGCCTTTTGCTGTGCTATTGATGATCAGGAAAATGAATTAAGTAGCCTGCAAATAATTAAGTGTTATGTGTAAATTACTTGACAGTGTTGTGAACTTGATATCATCTTTCATTTTGAGAAGGCTTATTTTATTTTGGATGAGTTTCTTTTGGGAGGGAAAGTTAAGGAAATATCCAAGAAAAAAATTTTAAAGCAATTGAGCAAGCTTATCTACTATAGGAGTCAGAACATGAATATTTTAATGTCCTTGTGCACTAAATGAATATTAATCAAGTATGCAAAATTTTGCAGAGGAAGTAGGGAACTGAAATATTTATGAAAGAAAATATCCTCGCCTTGGTAACTATGTTGTAAAATAATAATAGAATATTTCAGAATCAGTACCATTACAGTTGTATTTTTTCTTGTTTACATTAATCTTTCCTGTATTATTTCATTCTGTATATGATCTTGATATATTTTATTCTTCTGACATGTTAAGACATGTGAATGTTTTGAGTAATAATTCATCTTCAGCACATGCATGTGGCAAGTAATAAAGTACCTGTGATTATTTAATAAGAGAAAACATAGCATTCATTATTGTTTATTAAAGAGAATTTGGATGACATTTGCCATCCAAGTTAGCAGTGCCCTAATATTTAGTATTGTTCAGTCTTTAATTGTTGAAGGGGAAAAACAAACAAAGCAAAACTATAGTGTGGTTTTCTTGCAAACTGAATTAGACTGTTCTGATGTACCACTTAAAAGAGTATGTTTAAATAACATAAGAAACTAAAATTAATTTGTACTCATGTAAAATATTTAAAACTTTCAGTTAAGAAATTTTGTAGTACTGTATTTATTGAATCACATTTGTGCTATATTATGATATTGATCATTCTCTTTAAGAACTGTCAGAAAGCTATGTTAGAAATGTCTTCTACACTCTATATTGCTCCGTGATACCCCTTTCCATGTATCAATACTGAACTTATTTATGTAGTTCGAAAATTCTCATGCTGTCTCAGTACCTAAATGTTTATGTATTGTAAACAAAATATATTTATTAATTTGTTTTTCATTTTGCAGCTACTCTGGCATAAAAAATAAGGATATCTCATAAATAAAAGCTACAGTGCAATTCACTCAGTGGTTATTTTGGACCACTCTACTCCCTCCATTATTCAATTTTTCTCCCAAAACATCCCCACAGTGGAGCCATATAATTAAAAATATTATGTCCCTGGGATGTATGGTTCACATCAAGACATCATTTGAGTACTTTCAAAAAATGTACAGATCTTCATGTAAGAAACATATTTTGAGGTCACAGTTACCTTAAAAATAATTATATTCAGGGGCTAGCCTGTTTGCTTTGGATGCTGTGTGCTGAGCAGTCACAAGTTGTTGCTTTTGTTTTCTCTATTCAACTGCATGCTTTAAATTAGTAGATCCTGAAGTAGCTTTTCTTGCCTGTCTATAGTAAAATTATTTCACCTAAAATAAAATAATAGCAACTATCAAAGTTATTTCCATGGGACTAGTGTAAGTGAAGGTTTTCCTGTTTCTGTCATTATTATTTTTCTCCCTCCTCTTTTTACATGGAATACTCAAATGTTTTACACTTTTGGTACATCTGAATGTGATAATATCTGAAACTCATTATTCCACTACCCAACTCTGTAGCCCAATTTAACATTATTGATCTGATTCTTGGGAAATATTTTGCTAAACAGTCTTTATATTTTTCACTGAGACATGAACTCATACATGGGAAGGACTTTTTTCTGTCCTCTCTAGGAAGCTTTTGAACAAGTATTTTTAAAAGATTTTTAAAGATGGATTTAATTTAGTAATGTATTTTACTTAAACATATCCAGAATATCTTTTCCACATTATCAGTAGAACAATTAAATTTAATTAACATTAAAATTTTGTGAGATAATAAATGCATATTACTGTCCTTTGCAATTAAGCGGTTTAGTTTTCTAAAAGTACACTTAATATGTACTGACTTAACCCTTATTGTGTTTGTTATTATGAAAATACTTCATGTTGTTTTGAAACCATCACCATTATCTGTCTATGAGAATCCTTTTTATCTTGTACACCTGAAGATCTGTACAAGGTAATCAGTAATTCTCATTTCACTTCTTCTCCCAGCAGCTACCATTTCTATTTTCTTTTTCTATGTTATTCATTACAACTATTGAATTATTTTATATTATTTTTTCCTACTAAATCTTTTAAATTTAATGTATATTTTACATTTATGGTGCAACTCTGTATTAACTTCTTTCAGGTACTCATTAGCCACATTTGGCTATTGACTGCTGTTTCCAATAGCCAGACTCTATGTCATAATGTATACTGAATCCATATATAATTGATGTTAGTATGTGATATAAATCATTTGTTATACTTTCTAAATGTTATTCATATTTGTCATAAACAATAGGCAGGTTCAAGTTTTCAAAAATTTTGAAATCAGCAGGTTCCAATTATAAAAAAAAAGTTGTATGCCCAGATTCTGAAATGGTCTATGTAGTTGGTTAGACATCAGTAATCATATGACTGTGTTTAAAACGTTTGCTGTCTAAGAAGTTGGTAGTTATGAGCTACCAGCTCTTAGAACTTTTGTAGAATATAGATTTCTTGATGACTCTGTTGGGGTTGACACAATTACCAAGCTTGATGACTTGCTAGAGGGATTCTCATGTCTCTAGGATAAAGTCTTATTTCAGACTCATTTAGAGAGATGAGAATGACAAAGCTTAGTTCATCTTAAATATCTAGTATGTTTAAATGAATGGCATTGATTACTGACCATGAATGTAGCTTGATAAATTTGGCAGTCACATATGATATACCATTTAAGACAGCCCTACACTAAACAGGTTTCTTTTTGGATTCAACTATTGATTTTATTGACTACCTCCTTGCTTGGTAAAACACCTGTGTTATATTATACTTAAATCCACATCAAATCCTCCAATTTTGTGTATGAGGGAGTAACTTGTAGAAGACTAAAGCTTCTGCTGCAACTACTAGAAGTGCTATTATACTAAAATTCTTTTGAATACTTTGTAGAGCTGCTGAGTCAGTTAAGATTCAGGAGAGAAAGATACAGTCACATTCTCTATTGGGTTTTCTGTGTTTTCTAAATATTAAACTGCATAGAGAAAAAGGATAAAAGCTGAGTAGGTTATAAAAAATAAGCAAAAACTACTGGAGTAGTTGCATGGAACTTTTGATATTTTGTTGTTCTGACTCAAGTTACAGTGGAATCTGTTGAACAGCTGTGTCATAAGAATGAGGACAAACCACAGGCAAGTCAGTCTTTACAATAGTGTTCAAACTCAGTCTCAAGCAATCTTTGTTCCTGATTGGATTGAATTGATCTGTTCATCTACTTTGACTTCACTCTAGAAAAGAGTTAAGTTTTCTTTGGTGAAAGGTAACAGCATCTAGAATCTATATTTTTCCTATAAGCATTTCATAAAATCATTCACATAGAGTGCTTGGCAGTCAATAAATAATTGCTAAGTGTACCAAGAGATAAAACTCAAGAAAAGGAATGGTTCAAAGCATCAAAATAATCTTGATACAGATTACACAGACTTGGGATTTACAGAGGCATTAAAACATGATAACTAATCTAGTTATGAAAATGCATGCTGAGATTAAAAATTTTACTAGAGTAGTGGGATCTCTAGAAAACAAGAAGAAATTTTGAAACAGATAAAATATAGTAACTAAAATGAAGAACCCAATAGGTAGGTTTAATTGCAGGTTAGATATAGTTGAAAAGAGGAATAGTAATTTAAAAGATAAATTAATTGGAAATAATCAGCAGAATATACTTGTCAGTGTGGTGTTATAAACAAACCAAGTGAAGGCATGAAGTCTTTTTAATAATTTACCAAATTCCATCTCCTATTTTACAGCTTAGGAGTGAAAAAAGTCTTTATTATAGTGTAATTGTAATCTTGCTATTTCAGTAAGTGTGGTTTTATATTTTTCTTGTAGTGTTTATTTTGAAATGTATAGTTAATATAACATGGAGTTAGTAAGGAGCAAAATTATTGCTATTTGTAAATTTGTATATCATACCCTCCATTCAGCCTCAGAGCAAACAAAAATTATTACATAACTAGTATCTTATGCAGAGGTCACCTGTTTAGCAAACTCAACTACTTAGAATAGAGCCTTAGAATGAGACAATAAGCAAAGCACAGACAGAAATAGGTAAACAGAGATGGTTGGTAAAACATGTATTTTAGCATAAAGGAGTTTTTTTAAACATTAGTTGTAGATAGATACAATTTCTTTGTCTATTTATTCTTATGTGGTACTGAAGATTGAACCCAGTGCCTCACATATTCCAGGCAAGCACTCCACCACTAAGCCAAAAGCCCAGTCCAAGCATAAAGGAGTTTATGACAACCTTACACTATGTAGGATAATGCTTATAGTATAATGGTGATCTGGTAAACCTGCTCATTGCAAGTCAGAAATTAAATCAGAAAGAAGTGATGGGGAAATTATTGAAGAAATGGGTTTGGGAGGAAGTACTTTGTTTCATTTGTAAGACTACACCATGAATCGTATCATTCATTTATGTATGTATAAGAAAGAAAACATGCTCTCAATTACCTTTTGACATCCTATTAATTGTGAAATACATCCGGATTTCAGAGATGCTATAATGTGGAGGATAAAGTCAATAGCAATCCTATTTTTAAGTCTAATTATTTGTTATTTGTCTGACTTGGACCAGGGAACTTCTTTGAGAAAATTTTCTAATACATAAAAATGGGATAGTAAAAGGTCAAAGATTATTCTTTATACTTTTCTCTTTACCTCTCCTAACCCATGGTTATATCTGAAAATATCTACTGACTGGTTCCTATGTGACTATGATTTGTAGGGATAGAATGTTTTAGAAAGTACATTTTAAGAAACTTTCCAATCCTTCTAAATTTCATTATTAATTGAATTCTAATTATGCAAAATTTTGCTTTTCTAATAATGCCAAATAAATATAGCATTAATTAGCAAATGCATCTTTTTAAACAAAGGTTGAATTTTGTGATATTTTGCAAAGTACAAATTTGCTGATTATATTCATCATATTCCTATTTTGAAGATTCCCAGGAAACCCAGAATGACATTGTTTTCTTCAGCATTGAATTATTGATAACTTGACTTTTGTGTTCATTCTTTCAGGAGTTTTTCAAGCCACATTCAATTGATAGGATGAAAAATTTTAAGAGAAAGCCATCCCCCACTCTTCGAGGATGCCAGAATATTGGTGAATCATTATCTGAATTAGGTGAACAAATGACTATTGAAGGAAAGAGCAGCAAGGCTAATAGTACATATTTGGAATAGAGGAGATGCTTCCCCCATTTAATTACTTTGTAAACAATGTGAATTTACTGTCTAGATGAAGTCATAATAATGACCTCTTATTTCTCTCATTCCCTGTTGTTTTAGGAAACACAACATTGTTTAACTTTCTTGTGCTTACTCAAATATTCTACATTCACTCCAACATTTTTACTATGCCTGTCTCAAGTCATAATGAATTATTCCATCCCACATGTCTTTTTTTACTAGTTCAAAAATAATGTTATACTGTATAATATTATCCTAATTGTTAAATAATCATTTTAAATTGAAATTTAAATATTTTTTCTAGTCTTATAACCTGAATTAATACAGCACAAAAATGCATAGAACATTTGTGAAATGTTTTTGTGGTCTCAGAATAGTTTTTCAATGTGCTATATGCATATTGACTTTACTAAACTTTAAGATTCATCATGAGTAAATTTTAAGTAGTATTGAGAGCACATAGAGCAGGTATGCATATAATGTTTCATGCATGTGACAGCCCTTTTTACAAGTCAAAGTAGATACACAGATAATGATATAAAATAAAGAGCTTGTTAAAGTGAATGAATTAAAATGTAAATTCAGTCACATATTTAGAACAAGGCTACATATTCAAAATGAAAATACCCCTAGGAATATTATAATTACCAGAAAGAAGCTTACATGACTGGCTTCCAATGTGTCATGACACATAGATTACCTAGCAAGCCTTCCCTCACTGTGCCAGAGATTCTCCTGTACACATTTGTGGCAGCAGGTAAAATGTGGTCACTTTCACCCCTTGCATTGCATGTGGATGCTTGTGCTCGGAGGGAGGAAAAGGCATAGTGGAAATCTGAATTCACAAAAATACCCTGGAGCTCAGAAGAAGACAGAGGCTTTGAAACATAACACGGTATGAAATATTACACAACTGGATCAGATTAGAGTCAGTTTAGGTATGAAAAAATTCTGAGAGAACATGAAGTTTTCAGGAGACATTTTGAAAGGACAATATGTACATATGGGATCCTTTTACATTTTTCTTACTGTGAATATCTGGAATGAATAAAAAATTCATGGAAATTAGTGAATTCCCTGCCTGACTTTCTCAGCCCTGGTGCACCTGGCTGATCCAGATTTTTCTTTCTTTCATTCTTTCATTCTTTCTTTTTCATTCTTTCTTTCTTTCTTTCTTTCTTTCTCTCTCTCTCTCTTTCTTTCTTTCTCTCTCTTTCTTTCCTTCTCTCTCTTTCTTTCCTTCTTTCTTTCTTTCTTTCTTTCTTTTTTTCTTTCTTTCTTTCTTTCTTTTTTCCTTCCTTTTCTTTCTTTATCATTCTTTTATTTAGCTCTTATTGTGGAAGTAACTCAAAAAACAGAATTGCAGAGAAATCAATCTTTTAAGACCTTCAGCAACTTTGATTTAAAAGTGACATAATATTTTCTCTGCTTTTGAATCAATTTTGGCATTAGCTGATGGAGTTTTCATTACAAATGAATATCAGACCAGCAGCAAAAAATATGGGAATATACCATTTTGAATATGATACTCAGAAAATTTAAAGATACCACAGTTTGACCATTTTCCTCCATCTTTGTAAAACAAGTACTTCTATAAGATATGGTAATAATTTATGGTTTTCTTCAGAGACCACTTTTTTCATTCCCTGCCTGGTAATCAAGCCAGTGTCAGGTGCAGAATAAACCTAGGATCTGTTCCTTAAAGTTTGGGGAGATGTTTCCAGAGAAGTGTAGCCTTGCATCTTATCTATGAGGCAGAGGGAGGACTAGGGGTGTCTCCTGATATTTCATGTATCCTGTGTACCAACGTGTGGAGAATGATGACAGAGGATGGGAGAGCAGTAATTGAGATTGAGGGTCTCTGATGGCCTCATGCCTGTGGCATTCCTGGTGCTTTGGGATGTTTCTGTGAAAGGGCAGAGGATGCTTTGCTGCTGTGGTAATGCCCTTCATGACCAGTCTCTCTTCAAGAGTTTTATCAACTATGACCTTGATCTCAGCCACACAGCTTCTTGGAAGGGAGGAATTCTTATGCTAAACAACCACAATGTTTCACCAGCTGCACTTCTCCACTTCCTCCCTACCTTATAGTAATTTTTAACAATGGACATTCTTGAGAGCTACACAAATCTCCTAACATTGCACTTTGCAACTGTGGCTTGCAACTACAGAAAAACATCATAGGATGTCTTAGTTTCTGTAACTTTCTTAAATACAAACAATAATGGTTGTATAGTCTTTAACCTGAAAATAAGACATATATAAATAAAGATTTTTGGCATAACTCTTTAGATCAGCATCTCCATCAGAGAGCAGAGCAACACCTGTTCCCAGCTTAATCTTCAAGGTCTGTGTCTGTGAATATTTTCCAATCCCCCTGGCAGCAAATGTTATAAGAATGTCCTAAATGTTGCTTTCATTGTGTAGTCAGGGCTGGGGATTCACTATGTTGTGGTTAGTCAATGCCAGAAACATTCTGATTAAGTGTATATACACATAGTCACAAACAATAACTTTGGAGCATGTGCATTTACCTTTATATAATGTGATTTCAGTGTGCCTTCTTTGTTCTTTATGTAAATGATCCTATGAAAAGGGCTATGGCTGTGTTTACATCAGTTTTTTCTGTGTTGTGACTAAAAGGCTTGACCAGACCAATTATAAAGGAGAAAATTTTTATTTGAGGGTTCACAGTTCAGAGATCTCAGTCCATAGACAGTTAGCCCATTCTTTGGGCATTGAGATGAGGTTAAATATCATGGAAGAAGTGTTCAGTACAGAAAAGTGGCTAATATGAATGAAGCAGAAAGAGACAATTATTCACCAGATACACCATGTATACCGCAAACACATGCATCCAATGAGACAAATTCTCCAGTAACACCTTCCTCCCTTCAGTTACCACTCAGCTAATCCCATCAGGAGATTAATTTATCAATTAGTTTGAAGGATAAGGAGGACTTTCTGAAATTTTTGGGTGTTTCTAAAAGAAGTATGGAGGAAGTGTCCCTAAAGTGAGTATGTACACTACAGCACTTTCAAGTGTGTAGGAAGGTATCTTGATTTAATTAGGGATGGATTACTTAGATGTGTAGGGAAGTGTTTGATGAATAGGAAAGTTCTCTGAGGTGGAACAGTGGCTTCTTTTCATTGTGTAGTGAGGTCTCACTAATGCATGTAAAAAGGGCCCTCTGAAGGGTGTGGAAAAGTTCCTTTATGTGTGTGGGAGGGACCACTGTTGTTGGTTGGAAAGGCTCACAGAGGTGCTTATGATATGAGTAAGGAGAGAGCACTGAGTTATGATGAATTTAGAGGAGAGGACAAACTGATATGGATGGGAGGGCACCATGAATTGAGGGTTGTGGTTGGGCCTAGGGTAAGTGTTAGTTTTCTTTGATGATAGTAGAGGAATCTCCGTGGTGTTTAGGGAGGTCAGTCAAAAAAGAATCATGAGAACTCCAGGTGTCTACTTATACCCTTTGGAAGTAAGTAGGGAGGACTCTTTAGTGAGCAGTGAGATTGATCTGAGATGTTTGGTTAGGGATTGCTGAGGTGTGTATTAGGACTTGAAAAGGAGTGTGGTGTGTACTTACTTAGCTCTGAAGGGTTTTCTCTCTGAAACGTGTAGGCACAGATCACAATATGAGTAGTGAAGGATTTTTTATGTGTCAAGAATGCACTCTGATATTTACAGGGTGGGCTCCTTGATATTGTAGTGAGTGTCCTCTAGTCTGCATAGTGTGAACTTGATGAGGTATTTAGGAGGTCATGACGATGTTTGTCTGAGTGCTCTTTATGTTTCTGGGAAGGACCACTGAGGTGATTTGTGAGGGCTCACAAAGTTACATAGGTATGAAGCTCTGTGAATGACATAAAGAGATCAGTGAGTTATTTCCAGAGGGCTGTTTGATGGGAGTAGTGAAATATCATTGTATTTAGAGGAGAGGACAAACTGATATGGATGGGAGGGCACTATGAGTTGAGGGTTGTGGTTGGGCCTAGGGTAAGTGTTAGGTTCAGGACCAGGGTTAGCATTTGTGGTGTATAGGAAAAGCCTATGTTGTGAGTTGAAAGTCTTCTCTGTGGTGTGAATTGAGGGTTCTCAAAAGTCCATAAATAGGCCATCTGATGCTTAGAGTGGGCTTGTGAAGAAGTATAGTTAGTAGAGAGGGCTTCTAAAGCAGTATAGGTTGTACACACTGAGGTATGTAGGGATGACTCTGTGTGGCATGTAGGAACTGCTCTTGAGTTGAGTAGGAAAGACTCTTTAATGTGTATGGAGGGTACTCTAATTGATGTATAAATGGTATTCAGACTTGTATTTTGTGAGATGAATAAAGAAGGCTATATGAGGAGTGTAGCAGGGATCTTTTATGTGTGTCAGAGGTCTCTCAGATGTATGTGGGAGGGACCTCTAAGAAGCATTTTGATGGTTCACCCAGGTGCATAGGGAATGCATACTAGGATGAGAAGAAAATTCTCAGTTGTGTTCAGAAGAACATGTAAAGTGAGTAGTGAGAGTTCTGTTAAGCAATCATGGAGGACAAAAATGACATAGAAATGAGGGACCTATGAGTTGTTGATTGGGTGATCTATATAGTGTGTAGGTAGCACTCCCCAATATAAGTAAGGAGGACTCTGTGAGATTTGTACAGTAGTTTCTTTCAGGTGTAAAAGTTGTGGTCATTGAAATACATAGGGACAGAACTCTGGTATATGTAGGGAAGGCTTTCAGAGGTATCTAATAGGTCCCTATTAGGGTATGCAGAGGGATATATGTGAGGTATAGAAAGGCTTTATGACTGATTAGAAAATCTATCTCAGTTGTGTAGGGAGGGTCCTCTCAAGGCAACAGTGAGATATATCTAAGATGAGTAAGGAGAACACACTGAGTCAAGATAGGAGAGTTTTTTGAGTTTAGTGGGTGGAATCAGAGTCAATTTAGGAGGGCACTGAAAGGAAAATCTGAGGTTTGTACTTACAGTGTCCAGAGGTGAATAGGAAGGATTAATTGCTGGGTCATAAGAGTTATGTAGTAGATGTATACGTAGAGTTTTTGAGGTTTGTTTAAAGGGCATTATAAGGTTTATATGGAAGTGTCTCTGAGATTTGTAGGAAGTACTCTTGATTGGGGTGTATATGGATGGTGCTCTTAGGTGAGTATTAAGAACTTGAAGGCTGTGTAGGAATGTCCCCCATAATGTGAATAAGAAGAAATCTCTGAAATAAATTGGGTGAATTAACTGAGGTTTGAAAAGAGAGCTCTGTGAAGTGGCTTACAGGCCCACTGAATTTTGAAAGTAGAGCATTGTGAGGTGTGCAGAAAAGTGACGTGTGGTGTTTAGTGACAGTTCTCTGAGATGTGTAGGAATTGCTCAATGAGGTGTGTGGGAAGTATTTCTGAAATGTGTATGTAAGGCCCTCTGAAGGGTAAGGGCACCTTTTGAGAGAAGGGAGGGCTTTCTCAGTTGTATAGGGAGGTGTCTGTATTATGTGTAGGTAGGGTACTCTGAAGTGTGGACAGAGGCCCCCCTGAGGTTTATAGTTCAGGTGTTCTGATATGTGTTGAGAGGTATCAGGTGTGCAGCAGAAATCTCTGTGGGTGTAAATGGCTTTTGTCTGTGTAGGAGTGTTATCTTGTTTGTGTACAAGGGACCTTTGAAGTTAATAGTAAGATCCATCTTATATGAATAGGAAGAATACACTGAGGTGTGATAGAAGTGTTCTTTGAGGATACTACAAGGGATATCAAAGCTGTTTAGGAAGGCCAATCCAAGGAGTATCACAAGTGGTCTTTTAGTTGTGTTGGTACAGCACTCAGAAGTAATTTGGGAGGATGTTTGGTGTGTAGTGAGGTATATCTGAGATGTGTAGGTAGTGTTGCTAAGGTGTTTAGAAAAGGCATTCTGAAGTCTGAATTAACATTTCTCTGGATTCTCTAAGGAGTACTCTTTGGTGTGTATAAAGAGGCCTTTCTTTATAGTTTAGATATTGCTCAAAAATGTGTTGAAGAAGGATACCTAAGGTGTGTATGTATGGAACTTTTAAGTGTGTATGAAAGGCTCTTGATTTAAATAAGGAGGGATTACTTGTATGTGTAGTTAGGTGTGTTTTAGCTGTGGAGGAAAGATTCTCTTGGTTTTCTTCATTGCATAGGAGATCTCTCTGAGGTATGTAGAAAGGGTCAATTGATGATTGGAGGAGGGCCCCTTGATGTTTGTGGGAGGGCCCCCTGAAGTAAGTTAAAAGGATTCACAAATGTGCATAGGGATGATGATCTTTGCTGGGTAGAAAAACCTCAGTAAGTTGTTTAGAGACAGCCTTTTGAGGTGAGTATTGAGAGCACTGTGAGATCAGTAGGGAGGACAAACTGATATAAAAAGAAAAGAACTATAAATTATGTGTTTGAGTTAGGGTGTGGCTTAGAGTTTTGGGTTAGGATCCATATCTTGCTCAGTGTCAGGGACAGCCCTTTGTGGTATATAGGGAGGGCTTGTGTTTAAGATTATGGTTAGGATTAGGGTTATGTTAAGGGTCATGGTCGGTATTTTCAGTGAATAAAGAATGACTCAGTGATGATTTGAAAGGACTCTTTGAGGTGTGTATTGAAAGCTTTCTAAGGTGAGTAGACATGCTCTCTGTTGTGTTTAAAGAAGGCTTGCCAAGAAAAATAGTTGGTAATGAGTTCTTGGGAAGTAGTATATTTTGTACCCAGTGAGGTATAGAGACGTGTCTCATTGAGGTGTGTAGGGATAGTTCTCTGAAATGTTTAGGGACTGCTCTTGATGTGGGTAGGGAGGGATGCTTTTGATGTGTATGAGGGTACACTCAGGTGTATAGGGAGTGCCCTCTGAGATGGGTAGCATGTGGCCTGTGAGCTGTGTAAAGAGGGTTCTATGAGAGGTGTAGGAAGGTTCCATTATGTGTGTCATAGGGCAATTTAACATGGTGGATGTGTCACTGATGAGTTGGGAGAGCACACAGTAGTGCAGAGGAAAGTTGCTTTGTAATGTGTAGAAAGAGTTCAGTGAGTTGTGTTTGTAGGGTCTTTTGAGGGAAGAAGTGAGATCTCTGAGAGATTAGTAAGAAGGGCAAATTGATGGAGAAGGGAGAAAACTATGAGGTTAGGATGTGGGTTGTGGATAGTTTTAGGGTTTAGCGTCAAGGCTATGATCATGGTCAGTGCATGGTCAGAGAGGGCCCTCCATTTTATGTAGGGAGGGCTTTGGGTTAGAGTTTGGGTTAGGTTTAAGGTTAGGTTTTGGATCAGGGTCAGCATTTGTGGTGTACGTAGAAGGCCTATATAGTGACTCAAAAGGGTTCTTTGAGGTGTGCATTGAAGGCTCTCTGAGGTACATACATAAGTTATTTGAGGCATGTAGAGATGACTTGCAAAGAAGTATAGTTATCAGAAGGGGCTTTCAAACAAGTATACTTTGTATTCAGTGATGTATGTACAGATGTCTCTCCGAGGTGTGTAGAGATTGCTTTGAGTTGATTAGGGAATGCTTTTATTAATGTGCATGGAGGATACTCTAAGGTGTGTAGGGAGGGCTATCTGAGGTTAGTAGTGCATGGTCTTTGAGCTGTTTAGAGTACACTATGAGGTGTGTAGAACACTAAGACATGTCAGAGGGCTAATACACGTGTGGGAGGTTCAACTTCGATGGGTTGAGAGGGTTCACACAGGTCTGTACATAGTGTTTAACAAAATGAGTAGAAAGAATGCTAGTGAGTTGTGCTCAGAGAACCATTTAAGGTGATCAGAGAGATCTATAAGATGAGTATGGAGGACAAATTCATATTGAAAGGAAGACATTACGAGGTATGGAGTGGAGAATCTCTTCAGTGTCTATGTAGGATTCACTGAGATGAGTCCGGAGGGCTCTCTGCACTTTGTTGTGTAAGTTCCCTAAGGTGTTTAGTGAGGAGTCATTGAAATGCATAGGGATGGCAGATTGATATGCGAAGGGAAGTCTCTCGGGGGTGTAGAGTGGTCCCTATTAGGTGTGCAGAAGAATCTAGGAGGGGTGTAAGAGGGCTTTACTTGTGAGGATAAATGCTGTCTCAGTAATGTAGGGAAGGCCCTCTGAAGTGAATAGTGTGATACCTTTGATTTGAGTATAAAGAACATACTAAAATTTGATGGGTGGAACCTTTGAAAATAGTGTAGGGAATCTCTGAGGTGTTTTGGGAGGGCACCCAATGAAGTATCAAAAGGACTCTTTGAGTTTTGAAGTTTTGGTCTTTGGTAGTGAATAGAAAGGGCTTTTTAGTGAGTAGTGAAGGCTACCTGAGATGAACAGGTAGCATTTTTTGAGGTTTGAAGTTTGATGAAATGGCATTCTGAGGTTTGTATGGACACCTCTCTGAGATTTGTAGAGAGGATAGTTGAATAGGATGTTTAGGGAGTGTCCTCTTTGGTGAGAGGTATGTACTCTCTGAGGGGAGTAGATATGAATTTCTAAGGTGAGTAAGTGGAGAATTCTGATGTGAATAAGGAAGAAAAACTGAATTTTGAAAGGATGGCTCTATGAGTGTGTAACAGAGTCCTATGAATTGTTAAAGTAGTGTAGAGAGTCGATGTGTAGTATTTGGCAACTGCTCTCTGAGTTCTGTAAGGATTGAAAAATTATGTGTGTTTTATGTTCTTCTATGGAGTGAATAAATGGCCCTCTGTTGTGTAGCAAGGTGTTTGGTATGAGTGCAGAGGGTTTTCTGAGATCTGGAGGAAGGTGACTGTGAGGTGTGTAGGAAGGGAAGTGCTCTCTGAGGTGTGTTGTGTGGGCTCTCTGAGGTGTGTAGAGAAGTAGGTGTGCAAAAGCTATCTATGAGGTGTAAAAAATGTCTTTTGCCCCATGAAGGAGTGCTATCTCAGTTGTGTATTGAGGGTTCTCTGGAGTAAACACAGAGATCCATCTGGTATAAGCAAGGAGAACACCCTGTTGTGGAAGGTTTCTTTCAGGATAGTAGATGGAATCTCTGAGATATGTATGTAAGGCACTTGGAGGTGAGTAGGGAGAGTTTTTGGTGAATATTGAGGTCTATCTGAGAAGTGTGGGTAGGGTTTGCTGAGTTGTGTAGCACGAGTATTCTGAAGTCTGAATTAACATTTCTCTGGCATTTTCAGGGATTATCCTCTGGGGTATATAAGGAGGGTTTTCTGAGTTTATGGTTTGCTCAAAGAAGTGTGGAGGGTGTGTCCCTAATGTGTGTATGGATGGGATTTAGAGTTGTGTAAGAAGGGTTCTTAATGTGAACAGGAAGGAAATCCTTAGATGTATAAGGAGGTATGTTTGAGGAAATTTGTAGGAAATTTCTCCAAGGTGTGAAAGTGGATTATTTTCATTGTGTAATGAGAGCTCTATGATGTATTGTTGGTGAGGTCTCTGAGGAGTGTAGGAGGGCTTTATGAGGTTTGTAGGAGGGCTAATTGACATGAGTGTGTGTGTTCAATTAAGTAAGTAGGGGTAATTTTGGTGTTTATTGAAGGCCAGTCAAAAGGGATTTCTGAAGAGTGTAGTGAGGGTTTTATGAAGTTAATAGAAAAGTTCACTCAGGTGTTTAGAAGGACATGAGAAGGAGTATTGAATGTACTCACTTATTTGCATGTCTATTTCTGGTGTGTAGGGACTTCTCTTGAGATATATAGTGAGGACATTTTTCAATGTGTCGGGAGGGCACTCAGATATGTAGGGAGGCTGCTGTGATCTTTGTATGGAGATGATTCTGAGCTGAGAAGGGAGGTTTACTGTTAAGTTCAAGCTTAGTTTTTGAGGTTAGGGCTTGGACTGTGGTTATATTAAGAGTTAGCATTAGAATTAGGAGGTTAATGTTAGAGTTAGTGGGTTAAGATTTGGTTCAGTGTTGGGGTTAGGATCCAAATGAGTATTTGGATTATAATGGTAAAGCTTCTGTGGTGTGTTGAAATGGCTCTCTGAATTGTTGTAATGGCTCTCTGTGGTGTATTATGAGGGTTCCTTCAGGTGAGTACACTCTCTCTGAGGTGATTAGGGAAGGTTTCCAAAAAACCATAGTGAGTTCTCACTGAGGTCTGTAAGGATGTCTTTCTGAGGTGTGTAGGGACAATTCTTCAGATGTGTAGTGAGGGCATTATTTGATGAGTCAGCAAGAAACTAAGATGTGTATACAGAGTGCCCTCTGAGATTTGGAGGGAGTGATCTCTGAGCTGTGTAAGCAGGATACTATTATGTGTGTGAGAGGGCTCCTTTACATATGTGGAAGTGCCCCCTGAAATGTTTTAAGAGGATTCACAAAGGTGAATCAGGAAGGTGCTCCATAAAGTGTAGAAAGGGCTCACTGAATTGTGTTTCAAGGGCTATTTGAGGTGAGTAGTCAGAGATTTGTGAGATGAGTAGGGAGAACAAACTGATAAATGAGGAAATACACTATTATGTTAGGCTTAGGGTGAGGATTTAGAGTCAGGTGAAGGTTCATGGTCAGTAGCAGTGTCAGGGAGGCCTCCTTGCTATGTAAGGAGGGCTGAAGCTTTGGCTTAAATTAGGATTAGTGTTAAGCTCAGGGTCAGGTTCAGTATTTGAAATTTATAAGGAAGGCCTCTGTGCTGAGTCAAAAGGGCTCTATGAGATGTATATTGAGGACTTTCTGTCATCAGTAGATAGACTCTCTGAGGTGTTTACAGTGCACTTGAAAAGAAGTTTAATTAGTAGAATGGGCTTGCAAAGAAATCTAATTTGTACAAACTGAGATATGTAAGGACGTTCCTCTGATGTATGTAGGGAATGCATTTGAGGTAAGTAGAACCTACTTTCTTTGATGTCTAAGGAGGGTAATCTGAGATCATTTGGGAGGTGCTTTAGTTTGGTAGTTGGGGACTGTGGAGGTAGGAAACTGTGACATGTGTAAGAGAGTTCTACAAAATGTGAGATCTCCTAGTGGTGTGTAGGAGGGTTTCCTGAGGTAAGCTTGGAGTGCTCACAGAAGTGCATAGGGAGGGTGTTCTGTGAACTGTAGAAAAGGCTTAATAAGTAGTGTTTGCTGGGACTTTAAAGGTAAGGCATGAGAGCTCTCTGCCATGAGTAGGGAGATAAAAAACAGATGTAGAAGGGAAGGTTCTATGAGGTTAAGGTTAAGGTCAGCATTAGGATCAGTAATGTGTCAAGGTCATGGTCATTGTCAATGTCAGCAGGGGCTTTCTGTGGTATGTATAGTGGGCTTAGTGTTAGTGTTAGGGTTAGAATAATGATTGGGTTCTGGATAGGGGTCAGTATTTTGAATGCATAGGGAAGACCTCTGTTGTGAATTGAAAGGGCTCCTTTAGGCATGCATTGAGGGCTTTCTGAGGAGAGTAGATGGGCTTTCTGAGGGATTTAGAGAATAATTGAAATGAAATGTAGTTAGTAAGGAGTGCTTTCAAAGGATTCTAATTTGTACTTGTTGAGGTGTGTAGGGAAGTCTCCTGAGGTGTGTAGAGACTGCTGTTGAGGTAAGTAGAAAGGGCTTTCTTTGATGTTAAAGGTTACTTTGAGGTGTGTAGAGAGAACTCTGAGGTTGGTAGCTTGCAGTCTCTGATCTGTTTAGAGGAATTTCTATAAGGTCCATAGAAGAGATCTTTGACATATATCAGAGGTCTCTATGATGTTTGTGGGTGGTCTTTCTGAAAAGAGTTGGGAGGAGTTACTCAGTTGTATAAAGAATGTGTGATGAGATGAATAGAGAGGACTCAGTGAGTAGTTTCTGGAGGGCCTTTTCAGCTGAGTACTGAGAACTCTGAAAGAGAATTAGGGAGAAAAAACTGATGTAGAAGGGAGGACCTTATGAAATGTGAAAGGGAGACCTATGTCACATGTAGGTTAGACTTCCTATGATGTGTATGGAGGACACTCTCAGCTTTGAAGCGTAGTTCTCTGAGGTGTACAGAGGGCTCATTTAAATGCATAAGGATGGCATTCTGATGTGTGTATGAGGGCTCTCACAGGTGTGTAGGGAGTTTTCTATTAGATATGCCAAGGGATCTATGGCAGTATAAGTGGGCCTCATGACTGAGTAGAGATGTTAACAGAGTTGTGGAGGGAGGACCCCTGAAGTGAATAGTGAGATCTCTCTGATATATGTAGGGAGAACACACTGTGTTTTGATGGGAGGGTTTTTTGAAGATAGTATAAGAAATCTCTGAAGTGTTTGTGAGGGCTTTCAATGGAGAATGTTGGGGGCTCTCTTAGGTGTGTATATGCAGCACCCAGAGATGAGTAGGGAGAGGTTTTGGATGGAAGTGAGATCTATGTGTTGTGATGGTAGCTCTGGTTGAGGTGTGTAGTATGGGCATACTGAGGTTTGAATTAACATCTCTCTGGTGTTTATAGGATGTGATTGCTGGGATGTATATGCAGGGATATATGAGTTGTTTAAATGTTGCTAAATAAAGTATGGAGGAAGCATCCCTAAGCTGTGTATGGATGGCACTTTGGGATTTGTAGGTAGGGCTCTTGATGTGAGTTGGGTGGGATTACTTAGATATGTAGGGAAATAAGTTTGTGGTGTATAGCAAATGTTCTCCAGGATGTTAAAACAGGTTTTCTTGGTGTAGGAAGGTCTCTGTGATGTGTGTAGGGAGGGCCTTCTGAAAGGTGTAGGGGGATTTATAAGGTTTGTCAGTGGACTTCTTGCTGAGAGGAAGAGCTCATATAACTGAATAAGTAGGGCTTTTACAGTGTATAGAAAAGACCTCTGAGGTGAGTGGAAAGAGCTCTCTGAGATGTATAGTGAGGGATCTGTGAGGTGAGTAGAAATTCTCTCTGAGGTGTTTAAAGAGCACCACATAGAAGTATAGTTAGTACAAAGATCTTGTATAGGAACATAATTTGTACTCCGTAAGGTATATATAAATGTCTACCTGAGGTTGTCTACACAAGTAGGTACTACTATTGATATAAGGATGGTTTCCATTGATATTTATGGAGGACACTATGATATGTGTAGAGAGTGGTCTCTAAAATTGGTAGTGTGCAGCTGCTGAGCTGTGTAAGAAGGTGTGTATGAATTGTGTAAGAGGGTGATATGATGCTTCTCCTAGGGCTCTTTTTGTGTGTGAGAGGGCCCCCTGAGATAAGTTGGGATGTCTTACACAGGTGCACAGGGTACGTGCACTGGAAATTGTAGAAAGGACTCAGTGCACTGTGTTTGGAGGGCCATTTGAGGTGAGTAGTAAGAGTTTGGTGAGATGAGTAGGGAGAAAAACTAGTGCAGAAAGGACAGCACTAAGAGATTAGGGTTAGGCTTGGCCCAGGGTTAGGATTTAGGGTCAGGGTCAAGTCAGGGTCAGTTTCAGGGTCAGGGAGGACTCTGTAGTATGTATGGAGAACTTTAGGTTTATGCTTAGGGTTAGGGTTAGGTTCAGAGTAAGAGTCAGTATTTATGGTGTATAGGGAAGACCATGGTGGAGAATCAAAATTGTTCTCTGAGGTGTGTATATTGAGGCCTCTGTGAGGTAAGTATATAGGGTCCTTGAGGTATTTATAGAGGGCTTGCAAAGAAACATTGTTTCTTCTTGCAAAGATGTATGGTTTTACTTAATGAGTCATGTAGGGACTTCTCTGATGTGTGTAGGAAATGCTCTAGATTTGAGTATGGAGGGTATTCTTTGTTGTGTATGATGGTTAAACTGAGGTGTGTAGACAAGTCTCTCTGAAGTTTGTAGCGCATGACCTCTGAGCTGTGTTTTGTGGACTTTATGAGGTATGCAGGATGGTTCTATGATGTGCGTTAGAGAGCTACAAGAAGTGTGTGTGAGGATTCTTTAAGTTGAGTTGGGAGGGCTCACTCAGGTGTATAGATAGGGTGCACTGAGATGAATCGAAAGGTTTCAGTTAGTTTTGTTTGTATGGTTTTTTGATGGGAGTAGTGAGAACTCTGTTAGATGAGTAAGGAGGACAGATTGATGTAGTAGTGAGGTTCCCATGAAGTTTGGAAGGGGTATCTGTATAATCTGAAATCAGGAATCATGGAGATGAGTAGTCTGGACTGTGAGATTTGCCATGTAGGTAACTGAGGTGTGTAGTGAGAGCTAATTGAAATTCAGAAGGATAGCACTCTGATATTTGTTTGGAGGGCTCTCAGAGTTGCGTAGGGAGGTCTATAGTAGATGCAAAGACGTATCTATAAGGGGTATAGGAGGCCTGTTCAACAAAGTAGAAATGCTATCTCAGTTATGTAGAGAGGGATTTCTACAGTGATAGTGAGATCACTGATATGAGTAGCAAGAATAAATTCAAGTATGGTGAGAGGAATATTTGAGGATAGAAGAGAAAAACTGTGAGGTGTTTTGGTAGGACACTCAGAAGTGTATCTTGGGGACTCTTTTAGGTTTGTAGTTTTAGCCCTCATCGGTAAATATGGAGAGCTTTTTGGTTAGTTTTGAAGGCTGCAAGAGATGTGTAGGCAGGGTTTAAAGGTTTTTTGAAAGGGCATTCTGAGATTTGTATGGGAGCCTTTCTGGGATTTGTAGGGAGGACTGTTGAATGATGTGTGTAGGGTGGGAGCTCATTGGTAAAAATTAAGAGTTAACTGAGGTGTGTATTTGTGGATGTCTATGGTGAGTAAGGCGAGATCTCTGAGATAAAAGAGGACAAACTGGAGTTTGAAAGGACAGCTCTATGAGGCATGTAACAGGGCCCTCTAAATAGTGAAATTATGGCATTCTGAGGTTGTACAGGCATGGTGGGTGGTGTGTAGCAATGGTTCTCTGGTCCCAACATTGATACAGTGATTGATAAATAATGTGTGTAGGAAATGTGTCTAAGGTGTGTATGGATGGCCCTCTAAATTCTGTAGGAAGGGTACTTGATAAGAGTAGGTAGGGCTCTGAGCTGTGTGGAGAGGTGACTGCTATGTGGGTCAGAAGTGTTCACTGAAGTGTGAAGGGAAGGTTCTCTGAGATTTGTAGTATAGATGATTTGAGGTGTGTAGGGAGGCCTCTATTAAGTGTGCAGGAGGAATCCATGAGGAGTGTAGAAGGGCTTTTGTCTGCATAGGAGTTCTCTCTGTTGTGTAGTTAGAGCCCTCAAAAATGAATAATGAAATCTACCTATGACTAGGTAGAGCACAATGAAATGTAAAAGGAGTTTTCTTTGAGTATAATAAGGGGAACCCTACAGTATTTAGGAAGGTCACTCATCAGTGGATTCAGAGTCTTCTCTGAGATGTGTCAGATCAACCTTCAGAGGTGAGTAGAGAGGGCATTTTGGTGAGTAGTTGTATCCAAGCTGTGTAGTAAGATATGTTGTTGTTTATAGCATCGGAATTCTGAGGTTTCAATTAACATCTCACTGGAACTTATCGGAGTACTCTCTGGGGTGTATAGGAAAGGCTTTCTGAGTTGTATGAGTTTTGCTCAATAAAGTATGGAGGAAGTGTCTCTATAGGGTACATGAATGGGAATTTGAGGTGTGTAGAAAAACCTCTTGGTATTATTAGGGAGTCATTATTTAGACATGTAGAGAAGTGAGTTTGAGATGTGAAGGAAAAATTCTCTGATGTGTTATGTGTTTTCATTTTTATGTAGGGTGGACACTCTGACAAGTAGGGAGGGTCCTCTGAAGGGTGTAGGAGGGCTTTATGAGGTTTCTAGGAAGGCTTATTGATGACATTGTAAGTGTTCACTTAAGAGAATAAAAGTGTATAGGAAAGGTCTCTGTGGTGAGTCAAAAGTTTTCTCTGAGGTGTGTATTGCAGGCTCTCTGAGGTAAATAAAAAGGCTCTCTAAGGTGTTTAGAGAAGACTTGCTAAGAAGTATAGATACTAGAGTTTGTGAAGTACTAGTTTGTACTCACTCAAATATGTAGTTATGTCTCTCTGAAGTGTGGAGTGAATGATGTAAGGTGGTGCTCTTTTAAAGGATAGTATCACAGCTTGTCCAACATAAAATTCAGTTACTCACAAATATGAGTCACAAATATAAACACACACAGACAAAAACTTTTGAGGGTCTGGTGCTATCAAAATGGGAATCTCAGTGGTGGGTTAGACTATACTCACTTTCAATGGTCTGTTCTGTTTTACCTCTGGTCTTCTTGGGAAATATCACCAGACTTGTTGGTCCCAACATTGATACAGTGCTTCCAATCTTGGGAAAGGCCCCTACTAGGAATTTTCCTGAGAAATAAGCATCCAAAGATGAGTAGACAACAAGAACTCATGGCTCTGGTCTTGCTATCTCAACACAAGTGAGAAAAATGGGAGTTTATCAGAATGTGGGTGCTTAGCTACTAGGGTTCCACATTCTGTGTGTTCTACTGCCAAGGAAGTGAGGTCACTTCCTTGGTGACTACGTACCCAAAGCACTTCTCACAAAAGATGGTTCTAATGGTCCACTGAGAGCAGGTTCCTCTCATCTTCCCTTGACATATACACAAGTGGATGTAGTTATATCAACACACCCTAAATCTGGTCCACAGATTGTCCCAGTGTAGACAACTCATGTGGTTTGGAGAGACAATTTGAATCAGGTACATTTCCTTCTTTTGGCCATGTGGGTGGTTCTGAAGAATTCATTATGCCTTACAAGTCCTGAATACTTTTGCCATTTATTCCCCTGGGATTATTCTAGTATATGCTTTTGAAGTTGTCATCAGGTCTACAAGGCCATTTGTATACATACTCCTTGGGAACCCTAATGTTTGAGTCATGTGTCTGTAATGCACCAACATACAGAAAACACAACACAGAAATGAGAGGGACCGGGATGACATACAATTCTACCATGATGTCAGTCCAACAGTGAAAGAGGTGGAAGCTACTTCTACCTTGTCCTTGTTTCCACTCTGCCCCACTGGAAGTTTGTCATGACTAATTTTCAGAGGTAGATTCCCTGTGCCATAGACCTTCCAATTCTTCCTGTGAAATTTAGAATTGTTTCAATATTTCTTCTCATTGTATGATGTGGGTGCACTACAAGGGACCAATGGCACCAGAGAATTCTATTCTCCCCATCTAAGTGAATCCACATCAGCATATGGTTTGAAAGAAAAATAAATCAGGAAGAGCCATGGCATTTCACTTCCAAGATGACATAGTCATCAGAAGTCTCATTTCCTTGTCTCCATAGTCCCATAGCAGTGGCACTGCTATAATTCCAGAGATTTTTTTGGGAAAGTTTGTGTGGCAGCAGGCAAAGTTCCAGAGACCTTGGGCTGGGGAGATAGTTCAGTTGGTAGAGTGCTTGCCTTGCAAGCACAAGGCACTGGGTTCGATCCCCAGCACCGCAAAAAAAAAAAAAAAAAAAAAAGTTCCAGGGACCTTATTAAATAGCAAGGAACTGGCATTTCTGATTCCATTTATAAATGCCTCACATAGATGAAAATATTTTGGTTATAAAATTCATGAATGTAATTTTTATCAAGAAAAAATGATGGTGTGAAATTGCCAAAACTTTTTTCAGTACCATGGTCATAACTATGGGAGTGGAATTCCCTTTCTCTATTTCTTTAGGGAATATCTGCATTATCTCTTTCAAGATCACAACAGGTAACTTATTTTTGTGTGTGTTGTTGAAGTCAGTTTCTTTCTATTTTTCTAACTAAAATTTGGAAAGAAGGCCCCAGTAGAAGAACAAAGAACAAACTCCGAAGTCAATATTTATTCACTAGCTAAGGTTACTGGAGCAGAGAGGACTAACAATTCAGTTTTAAAAAATGGAAAAGGACTAGGTAACCCCTCTCTTCAGGGGATAGTCATTAATCTAATGCAGGTTCACTGAGTGCCCTATGTCCACTTTTAAATGAACAGAAGAAACTGATCTCCTTCTCCTATCAAGAAACATCAAAAATTAGTAAACCATCTCAAAGGTTTAGAACCATCTTGCTTATGCACACATAACTAATTGGCTTCTCATTACCTTTACACAAAGGTGAGAGTCTGATGATAGACCACTGGCTTGGAAAGACTTCAATATCAATACTAATATGCGCAATCACCCCTGTCAGAGGGCTCCCAGGATAGGGCATTGCTGAATGCCTCTGTGTTTTTTGAAATTTACTGGGAAACCACAAATGGGAAGGGTCATCACAAGGAAGACCTGCAACTCTGAATGGAACTGAGTTTGGTAAGCCCTGAGGCACCAGTGAATTTGAAAAAAGAAAATAGTCCCTGTTTTTTTAAGCTGGTAAAAATAAGTCATGGAAAATTCTCCCTTCTTATCTTCTGTTCCTATAGGTATTCATCTTATGACATTATGGAATTATGTGATAACATTTTCTATCCACTAAGTTTCTTCAGGAAAGGGAAAGAGCCCTGTATGAGCCTTGGCAGACCTGATAGGACCATGAAATTTGCAGAAGTTCAGTCAGTTTCTAAGTCACTATAGAAAGCCTTTAAGCTAGTGATAATTTCTCTTCATTAACCAATCCTTGAAAATGCCTAAAATTAATTTGCTGGGATCATCACTTAATTCTCCAAAACAGGAGAAAAAAATCAAGGAAAAGGGGTGATGAATCCTGGGTTCCAGAGGGGTTTGATTCCACTGGAAACAGATTCTCTATCGTAATAAAGAAGTCCCACGAAAAAGTATATCAGTAAAGCCTACCTGAGTGTTAGTAACTTTCCTCTAATACATCTTTATACCAATATCCTCAACATGGATCTGTACCCAGTTGTCCCAGTACTGAATTTCACACTCTGAAGCACATTATCACCAGATCCAAACACTGAGACACCAAGATCTGAGGGCTGCACTGTTCCCTTTATAAGATGAGTATCCAAGACAAAGGTGTAGTGTGCCAAAATCTCAATAGAAAAATCACAAGAACATACATTCTTTTAAAATTATGATTTTTCTGACAGCTAGACCACCATAGATAAAATAAAAATTTTAAAGTAATATGACCACAGCTTTCCTACTGAAATCCAAATTAGGTAAATACAGTGATTAAAGGCACAGCATGATTCCCAGAACAATCAATGTCAGTGTGAGATTGGAAACACACCCTGGAAACACAGCCCACAGACTTTGCCCTATGCTCTAGTGTTAGCAAGGAGCAGCAAGGCAGTGCAGGTTACATATGTCCCTCCTCGCGTCCTCACATCTGCAGCTGTATACTCAGGGTATGGTGATCCTGACAAAGAGACCATGGAACTTACATGCCACCTGATTTGTCTCAGGTACAAGACTACAACTCAGATCTGAAGGGTCAAATCCCATGTGGCATGGAACCCTGTGTATGACTTAGGGATGTTTCATTGCAGTTGCATTATTGGTGACATGTTCCTCCCAGAGAATTTGGACAATGATGATATTTTTTCTGTGGCTTGATCAGCTGTCTTCTGAACTCTTTCAGTTAGTGGGCATGGTTTACTTCTAATGGAGCCTTTTGAGAACTTGCATTCTGGTTCCAGTTAGTGCTTTGTCTTACCTCTCTGCTTACTGCCAGTGAAGCTCATGAAGAGCAGCCCTAGTCGTGAGAATTTTATAATAGTATGGATTATATAATAGGACTACAATCCACAGGACAAATATTATATCACTTTTGGATGGTGTAGTATTGGTATTACTATTAATAACTAAGGACAGATATTGCATTATCTTGAGGTGTTTTATTATGATATTATTTTTGCATAATAGACTACATAAGAGCTATTATATTTGTTATGGTAGTTGTCGCACATGACTTCTATCAATATCCAATGTCTATAGAAGCTACTATCTTAATATTAAATGTTATACTATAGATAATGTAATAGTATTAAAACCTCAGGACTATTATTATATTAGTTGTACTTCATATAGTATGAATATTACATCAATATTAAAGGCAACTATCATATCAGTTTGATATGTCTTAGTATGGTTGTCATATTATTATTAAATCCACAAATAAACCTTTAGGTCATTCTTAGAAATGCAAGTATGCATATCATTTTAGGATTAAAATCAACATGGTAGTCAATACATTAATTTTAATGATAACTCATAAAAATTATTTAATGCCCTAAATGCAGATGTTTTATTAGCATAAAGTTGTATAATACAAATATGCTAATGTTAAATGCTACAGAACCCACGTTTACTAGTTTTAGATGATATATCAATTATATTAAATGAATAGTAAAATCCTCAAGTAAGTTATTATATTTGTTTCAGGGTTTATGGAAAAGCTAGCAAATGGTAATATTGAAGGCTACAGGACAAATATTTCATTGGTTTTTTAGGTGATAATATGGATGCCATATTAGTATTTCAAGGTAGGGGGAGGTAGTATATTTATTTTAGATGCTAGGCTATGAATAACATATTAGATTTAGAGGCCACAGCACAGCTTCTATATTCATATTTGATACTCTAGTTTGGATATTATATTAGTATTTGAGTACTCTGAATGGCTGTGATATCCATTTCTGATGTTGTAATAACAGACAAATTGTATTAATATTAAAGGACATAACAGCTCTTGTATAGTTTTCCATGCTATTGTATGCATATAATGTTTAAGAAAGGACATGGAATGGCCATAATAGGAATATTGTATTATTATTGAAGTCTACAGGGGAGTTATTATATGTGTTTTAGATGGTTACTATGGATATTATAATCATCTTTAGGGTCCTAAGGAATCTACTATATTAGTTTAATGTGGAATTGTAAGAATATTTCTTTAGCATTAAAGACCACATGGCAGCTATTAGTTTTAGGGGGTACAACAAATTTATCACATTTATATTAAGGGCCCCAAGTCAGGCAGCTATTCTGTTAGGTTTAGATTTTATGGACTGGAAATCATGTTAGTATGAACAGCCAGTGGCTAGTGATTACAGCAGTTTTAATGCTATATTATGAATATGATATCAGTAAAGAAAGAACAGGGAACAGTTTAAAAAATAACAATTCTTTTTTAATTTAATTTTATTAATTTTCTTATGTGTTGCTCAGAATTGAACCCAGTGCACCACTTGTGCTAGGCAAATGCTCTAACAGTAAGCCACAAACCCAGCACCAAAGGACAGTTTTTATATGAGTTTAAGAGGCCACATATTCCATATTACAAAAATTTAAAAATACTCGGGGAAACTATGAATTTTGGATGTAAAATGATTGATAATATGTTAGCTTTAAAAGTCAAAGGACTACTAAATTAGTTATAAATTCTAATTTATTAATATTATGTTAATACTAAAGGACACAGTGCATATTAAGGATATTATGTGAATGTCAGCAGTCACATTAAGGGTATTAGTGTCTTCAGTTACAGTGAGTGTATTATGTGAGTATCACGATCTACAGTGAGGATATTATGTTAGTTTCAGAGGTCAAAGGTAAACGTTATATGAGTGTCAGAGGCCAGAGTAAGGATATTTATTTGAGTTTCTTGTGTCAGAGTTATGATATTATGTGAATGTAAGTTATCAAATGAGGTAGGTATTACATTTTGTTTTGGTGAATATTCATGTGTGGAAAAGCATGATACAATGATCTCAATCACATAAAATATGATGTTGTGTATGTATACTCATGACCTGGAAGGTATGTCCAAGTAAGCTGCTTGCAAATTAATAACTTTGTTCTTTTCTTGTATTTTTATTTTTTTCTGTAATTTACATGTTAACCTTGGAAAATGGCATTATTTTAAAAAATGATCAAGTGAGGATTGTATATGAATGTGAGAGTCCACAGGGCAAATACTTTGTGAGTATTTTAGGCCACAGTGAAGATATTAGGTAAGTGTTAGAGGTCAAGGGAGAATATTATGTAAAAGGGACCAGAATGAGGATAAGTAAGTGTCACAGACTGCATAAGGATATTCTGTGGTCAGTGGCTACACTGAGGTAATTACCAGAGTGTCAGAGGCATCATGAAGGTATTATGTCAGTGTTGGTAGGCAGATTAAAGATATTATGTGAATGTAAGCTTCCAGAGTGAATATATTATGTGTCATAGGTCAGAGTGAGGGTAATATCTGGGTCTCAGTGGCTAAAGTGAGGACAGTTTGTCAAGGTTAGTGGTCAGTGAGAATATTTTGTAAGAATATGAGGCCATATTAAGGATTTTATATGAATGTCAGAGACCACATAAGGACTTTATATGAGTGTCAGATGGTATAGTGAGGGTGCAATGTGAGTTTAAGAGGCCACATGGATGATATTTAATGTTTGTCAGAGACCAGAGGAAGAGTATCATATAAGAGTCAGAGGTCACAGTGTGGATATTATGTGCATGTAATTATTCATAGTGAGAATATTATGTGAATGTCAGAGACCAAAGTGAGGGTATTACATGAGTGTGAGAAGTCACATGTTATTATGTGAGTTTCAGAGGTCACAGAGATACTATGTGAAAGTCAAAGGCCACATGGAGGTTTATATGTGAGTGTCAGAGGCCACAATCAGGGTTTTATGTGAGTATAAAGGTAAGAGTAAGGGAAGCTTTTGAGTCAGACCAAGGGAAATTATTATGTGATTGTCATGGCAACAGTGAGTGTATTATATGAGTGTCAGAGGACACAGGATATTATGTGAGAGTCAAAGACCATAGTGAGAATATTGTGTGTCAGAAGGAACAGTGAGGATTTTATATAAATGTTTGAGGCCACACTGATGACATTATATGAGTGTCAGAGGCCAGACAATGTTTATTGAATGTCAGAGGTCTCAGGGAAGATACTCAATGAGTGACAGTGGTCACAGTGGTCACATGGAGAATATTATGTGTCAGTGGTAAGAGTGATGATATTATGTGAGTGTCAGAGGCTACAGTGAGGGAATTATGTTAATCTTATTGGCCACAGTGATGATATTATATTAATATCAGAGGCCACATTGAGGCTATTATGTAAATGTCAGAGGCCACTGTAATGGTATTTTGTGAGTTTTAGAGGCCAGAGTGAGGGTATTAAATAAATGTCAGAAGTTTAATTGTGTATATTATGTAAGTGTCAGAGGCCACAGTGATGGTATTATATGAGTGTCAGAACCAAATGAGGATATTAGGTGAGTGGCAACTGTCCCAGAAAGGATATTGTATGAGTGTCAGAGGCTTCAGTTGGGATATACTGTCAATCACAGGGACAACATTGTGGAAATTATGTGGGTGTCAGTGGCCACAGTGAGGATATCTTTTCACATCAGGAGTCAGCTTGAAAATATTATGAGTGTTCCAAGTCACAATGACTGTCTTGAACCATAGTGAGTGTATTATATGAGTGACAGAGGTGACATTATATTATGTGAGTGTACAAGGCCACATTGAAGGTATTTGGTGAGGATCAGAGGTCACGTTGACAGTATTATATGAGTGTCAAGATAATAGCGATGGCATTTTTTGAGTATCAGATGCCACGAGAGGATATTATGTGAATATCAGGGGCAAAAGTGAGTGTATTAAGTGAGTGACAGAGGTCCCAGTTAGAATATTATGTATATCAGAGTTCAAAATTTATTATATGATTATCAAAGGCCAAATGGGGATATTATATGAGTTCCAGAGGCTACATTGCAAATATGATGTGAGTGTCTCAGGTCACAAAAATGTATTATGTGCATGACAAGTCACACTGAATGTAATATGTGAGTATAGGAGCTCAATCTGTGGCTATTCTGTTAGTATCACAGGTTAGAATAAGGATACTATGTCAGTATCAGAGACCAAAATTATCACATTATGAGTGCAAGAATTCACAGAGAGGATATTATATCAATTTCAGACATCACAATGAGGGTATTATGTCAATGTCAGAGATCAAAGTGAGGATATTTTCTGTGTGTCAGAGGACCCAGTGATAATACTTATGTGGCTTTCAGAGGACACAGTGCGATATTATGTGAGTGACAGAGATCAGAGTGGTAGTAGTCTGTGTCTGAGGTCAAAATATGTGTGTTATGTGATTGTCAGAGATCAGAATTGGGGATTTATGTGCATGTCCGAGGGTACAGTGAGGGTATTATGTGAGTGCCAGAGGTCACAGTATAGTTATTATGTGTCAGAGGTAACATTTATGATATTATGTGTCAGAGGTCAATTAAGGATATAATGTCTGTGTCAGAGGTCAAATTGAGTGCATAATATGAGTGTCTGAGATCACAGTGAGGTTATTATTTGAGTGTCAGTTGTCAAAGTGAGAATATTACATTAGTGTCAGAGGTCAAGTGAGGATATTTTGTGAATGTCACAATCCAAAGTGAGGGTATTACATAAGTAACAGAGGTCCCAGTGAGGTTATATTGTGATTGTAAGAGGTCACAGTGAGTATGTTACATGTCAAAGTTCATGTGAGGATATTATGTGACTATCAGATTCACAGTGAGGATATGTGAGAGTCACATGAGAATTGAGGAAATTAGGTGAGTATCAGAGGTACCAGTGAAGATAAATGAAAGTGTCCAAAGTCATTTCAGAAAATAATGGGTGTCAAAGTCTCAGTGAGGACATAATGTGAGTATGAGTGGCCACAGAGGTATTATGTCAGTTTCTAAAAAAAGAACAATGAGAATATTCAGTGTCACAGAGCTCAGAAGGGTAACTTTGTGAGAGCCAGAGGCCACATTGAGGTTATTATGTGAGTAACAGAGATCACACTGAGGATGTTATTTCAGAATTAGAGGCCACAGGAGAGTATTATGTCTCTTTCAGAGACCAGAGTGAGTATATTTTATGAGTGTCATAGACCACAGTAAGGGTAATATGTAAGAGTTAGTAATCACAGTGAGGGTAATCTATGAGTGTGAGATGTTAGATGAGGGTATCATGTCAGTGATAGAGGCCAATGGAGGACATTTGTGTCAGAGGTCAAAGTGAGGGTATAATGTGTCAAATGTCACATTGAGGTTATGACATTAGTGTCAAAGGACAAGTGAGGATATTTTTGAATGTCACAAGTGACAATGAGCTTATTTTGTGAGTGTGAGATGTCAGAGTGAGTACATTGAGTGTCAAAAGCCAAGTCAGGCTAGTTTGTGACTCTCAGAGTCACAGTGAAGATATTCTTTGAGTGTCACATGCCATAGGGAAGTAAAGTGAGTATCATAGGAAGCAATAATTATATTATGTCAGTGTCAGTGGTCACAGCGAGGTTGTTATGTCACTCTTAGAGCTTTATGTGAATTTCAGAAGCCACTATGAGGAGATATGAGTATCAGAGAAAAAAGTGAGGTTATTTCAGTTTCAGAGGACACAGGAAAAGTATCATGATTGTACCTGGAATCACACTGAAGGTATTTTTTGAGTGACAGAGGTCACAAGAAAGATATGTTTTCAGTGTCAGAGATCAATATGGGGGTAATATGTGAGTGTAAGAGTCCATGTTGATGATACAATGTGAGCTTCAGGCTCACAGTGAGTTATTATGTGAGTGACAGGGCAAATTGAGGATAATATTTGAGTGTCAGGAATCAAAGTGAAGGTGTTATGTGAGCATCAAAGGCCATTTTGAGGGTATTGTGTGAGAGTCAGAAGTCACAGAAAGGATATTATATCTGAAACACAGGTCACAGTGAGGTTATTATGTGAGTGGCAGAGGTCACACTAAGAGTATTATAAGTGTCAGAGGTCCCAGAGAGGTTATTATGTGAGTGTCTGAGACCACAGTGAGGATATTATATCAGCACCTGAGGTCACAATGAGGTTATAATGCAAGAGTCATAATTCATGCTGAGGGTACTATGTAAGCATCACAGGCCACAGTAAGTGTATCATGTGAGTGTTATGGTCACACTTAGGATATATTCTGAAGTCACAGTTAAGGTATTAAGTCAGTATCAAAGGTCAGAGTAAGGGTATCATTTGAGTTAAGAGTTCATGGTAGGGTAATATATGAGTATCAGAGGTCACACAGAGTGTTATGTGAGTGACACAGAAAAAGTGAGAATATTACATATCAGAGTTCATAATGAGAAAATATTTTCAACATCAGGGGCCATAGTGTGGATATTTTATGACTGTAACAGGTTATGATGAGGGTATTTTGTTAGAGTCACAGGCCAAGTGAGGACATTGTGTGAATGTCAGAGGCCACATGGAAGTTATCATATAAACATCAGAAATCAAGTGAGGCTATAATGTGTGTCACAGGCAACAGTGAGGGTATTACGTGAGTATCAGAGGAGAGGCCAAATTGAGAATACTATTTTAGTGTCCGATGTCATATTCATATTATTAAATGAATGTAAGTGGACAAAATGGGATATTATGTCAGTGTCATAGGACACAGTGAGGATAGTAAAAGAGTGTTCAGTGTCACAGTAAGTACATTATGTTAGTTTAACAGGCCATGCTAAAACATTATGTAGTGTCAGAGCCCAGTGAGTTATTGTAATAGTGTCAGGGGCCACTGTTATGCTATTATGTGAGTGTCAGAGACCAGAGTGAGGGATTTATGTGAGTGCCAGAAGCCATAGTGAGGGTTTCATTGCAGTGTCAGTTGCCCCAGGTAAGATATTATGTGTCAGGGGGTGCTGTGAGTGTATTATGTTCATATCTGAGGTCACTCTGAGATAATTATATGAGCATCAGAAGCCACAGTGAAAATATGATGTCAATTAGAGACACATTGAGGGTATCACATTTGTGTCTCAGGTCACACTAAAGAAATAATATGAGTGAGACCTGTCACTGTGATGGTATTATATCAGTGTCAGAGGTCAAAATGAGGATGTTATGTGAATGTCAGAGAAAACAGTAGGGTATTATGTGAGTGTCAGCAGCCAAATGAAGATATTATGTGAATGGCATAGGATAAAATGAGGGTATTATGTGAGTGTCAGTGGCCACAGGAGACTACTATATGTCTGAGATCATACTGACTATCTTGTGTTCATGTCAGAGGCCAAAGTGAGGATATTTTGTGGGTGACATAGGTCATATGACAATGATATATGAGTGTCCAAGACCATAGTGAGAATTTTATTTTGTGTGTGTGAGCAGAGTCCAGAGTAAAGGTATTATGTTAGTGACACAAGAACAGTAAGAATATTATGTCAGTATCAGAGGACAAGTGAGGATATTATGTGAATTCCAGAGGCCACATGAAGGTATTGAGGGAGTGTTTGAGTCACAGCAAGAAAATTATATAATGTCAGAAGTCTGGTGAAAGTTTTGTGAGACTTCAAATTGAAAATATTTTGTAATTGTCAGAGGGCAGAATGAAGTATTATGTGATGGACAATAGGCACAGTGAAGATATTAGGTGAGTGTCAGAAGCCCCAATAAGTATATTCTGAGTTTCAGAGGCCACAATTTTGGTATTATTTGTCAGGGAGCACATGCAGGTGTTATATTAGTATCTGAAGTTACACTGAGGATATTATATGAGTGTGAGAAATCAAAGTGATTGCATTTTTTGACAATCAGAGGTCACATGAGGGTATTTTATCATTGATGATGGTTATACTTAGGGTATTGTTTGAGTGCTTGAGGTCACACTGAGGACATTATGTGGTCATACTGAGGTAATTATGTGACAGATGTCACAGAGTATAATATGTGAGGATCAGAGGTCACAGTGAGAATATTATGTCAGTGTCAGAGGCCAAGTTGCTGAGGGGGTTCAGACAGCAGGGAGAGAGAGGATATTTTGTGTTTTACAGGTCACTTTGATAGTTTTTGTATCAGAAGTTACAGCATGGTAATATGTGAGTGTCAGAGATAACAGTGAGCAAATTGTATGAAAGTCAGAGGCCACAGTGATTGTATTATGTGAGTTTAAATTCAGAATAATATTTCAGTGTCAGACGCCAAGTGAAGATATTATGTCAATGTCATAGGCCACATTTAAGGTATTATGTAAGATTCAAAGACCTTACTGAGAATAATATGTGTGTAGAAAGCCAAAATTTTGGTATTATGTGAGTGTCTAAGGTCAAAATGGGGATATAATGTGTCAGTGGTAACAAAGAAGGAATTTTGTAAGTGTCAGAGACCAATTGAGGACATTCTGTGTCAGAGACCACAGCATAGATTTATATGATTATTTGATGTCACAATGAGTGTATTATGTGAGGAACTCATATGGCAGTGAGTGTAATATGTGAAAGACATTTTGTAAATGAGAAGATATTTTTTAAATGTCAGAAGCCACAGTTAGAAAAAATTTTCAAACACAGGGGCTATTCTGAATAAATATATGAATATACATGAAAATTGTAAGTATATTTGAGAGCATCAGATGACATAGTGAGTATATTTTGTCAATGGCAGGGACCATAATGGTATTATGTGGCAGTCAAGGTCACAGTGATGATATTGTATGAATGGAATGTCAACATAAGAGAGATGATATTTTGTGAGAGTCAGAGGCCAAGTGAGGATATTATGTGAATGTCAAAAACCACAGTATGGTATTATGTGGGTGTCAGATATCATATTGAACATAATATGTGAGCATGAGAGGCCCCAGTGAGGGCATTAGTTGAGTGTCAGAAGTCAGTAAAGATGATATGTGTGATAGGCCATGGTGATGGTGTTATGTGAGTGTCATAGACCAAGTAAGGATATTATGTAAATGTCAGAGGCAAGAGTAATGTAGCATATCAGTGTAAGAGATCAGAGTGAGAGTATTATGTGAGTGTAAGAGATCATAATGAGGGCATTATGTGAGTGAACCAGGCCATGTCAAGATATTATGTGACTGTCAAAGGCCACATTGCTCCATTTTTGAAATTGAAAAAATGTTTATATCAAAAGATTGTCTAGGAAGTTTAAGGCACATACCCAGGATTTCATGGATGCCAAGTACACAATTGTCTTGGCCATGATGATAAGAAAAATGGATGTGGGGTAAGAATAGGAAATAGAACCAAGAAGTACAACAGAAAATGCAGCATGTTGGGACCAGAAACCCCACATCCCCCATGAAGTGTAAGTTAATGGTTTCCAGGCCTGGTACTCAGTTCTTAATATTAGGAATGGGCCACATTCCTAACTAAGACCATTTTCTGAAAGACCATTTCCCTTGCTAAGCCAAACTTAGATTGGTAACAAGTATGCCCAAAGTCCTCCCAGTCATTGCATGCCATACCCCTATGGGAGTCACAACTTGAGGTCAGTACACTCTTGGCTAATTGAGGTTTAATTTTGCATCCATTCCTTCTGGGCACATTGGGCTAGGTGCTGAGTTGAAGGCTGGCACATATTCTTGGGCATGTCTGACATAGCCCACAATCTCCTAGGATTTTCTAGCCAGTGAAAGTATCAGCCTTAACAAGAAGTAATGACAGTAAGGGACCAGGGCTGTAGTTTTATCCTAGTGGTAACAGCAGCATATCAACATATGATCTTCAGCAGTGCTGATGAAAGAACTTTCTTGTGGAGTCCTGCTGATGGGGTTCAGGCAGAAGGGAGAGAGAGAAAAAGACTCAGAGAACTACAGCAGTGGCTGGCAGCATAGTCTGGCACCCTTAAATTTCCTTACAATGCTAGAGGAACTGCCAGAAGCACCCTGGATGGTAGAATCCCTGAGGTCAGGGACAGGGCTCAATGCCCAGAAAACACTGACACATTCAGCCTCATGGCAATGTTCATTTAATTCTGAATATTTAGGGAAAAACCCTCAAGATGACTTGGATTCTGCAATATCCAGTGCTGTTTTTCTTGGCATGGCACCTTCCATGTGGTAGGACAGGTTAGGCACAACTAAATGAGCTTCCTAACAATAGTTCTCAGTGGCAGCTGTGTAGGGTTTGCAGGAAAGAGTTGGGTGTCCCAGACAGCTCTCAGGCTATAAGTAGGGACAGTGAGTCTAATCAGGTCACATATCTCTATAGTTCTGCACACCACCCCAATAAGTTTACTAGCAGCACTATAGTTCTATATTTGAGACCTTTTGCACAACAAGTACATCATCAGATGGCACAGTAGAAATCTCATCATACATGCAATTTTCTATTTTTTTATATTTGAGTATTTTCTGAGTTACTTAAACTACCATATTTTTAACTATCATTCTCATGTCTGAATAAGAGTTGTGGAACAATGTACCAATTGATTCAGCCGTATTGCTCCCCTTGAATATTTAGGTTCCTCTAGTTTTTAGTTAGTATGAAAATAATCTGTAAAATTTAAAGATATTACCCAAAATAGTAAAACCAGAGTGAGTGTAAAGATTTTTGGTTGGGGAAGGAATTCTGTTGTCTCCCATCCCTTTCCAACAAGGCCAGTCTTCCTTGAAATCCTGTATCCTTGGCACAAGCTTGGCCCTTGAATGGTCCAGAACTTTGCCCCCTTAGACTGTCACCTGACCCTTCTCAGCTCTCTTTCTGGTGTGAGCAACAGGAGTAGAGTGACTGTGAGAGAAAAGGGCACAGGCCACAGCCTAATTCCTGAAAGACACAGTGACTACATAGTGTTTTCTAAGGAAGATAAAATTTAGTCCATGTGCAGCATCTGCTTTAAGCGGTCACATAAAGTCTTTCCCATTCACAGGATGGAAAATCTTGGAGTCTTCAGGAGGAGCAAGTGGTGGGGTGGGGCTTTTTAGATATTTTGAGGTGACCCAAGCCTGTTATTTTAATTTCTATAGGATCATTAGAGTCTAGCAGATCATGTGGTAAACCTCCCAGGTAAGAGAATATCATTGTGACTGCATTGTCATATTACACAAACTAGATTATTCTAGAGTGAAGGGTTAATAATCTGTCCTTAGACCTAAGAGTCCAATGTAATTTGTGGTGAAAATATTTTCAGTTGAATAAATGATAAACATGTCCCAGGAGTTAGGGGACACTAATTCAATATAGCTGTGCCCCAGCTGGTTGTGTTAGATGGTGAGACAAAGGCCCTCAGGGCTGGCTTGCTTCTCTGTACACTGAGGGCAATTTCCTGCATGCTCTCAAAGGCCCTTTGTTCCTTTGGTGGCTCATCTGTTCTTCTATGAAGATTGGCCTCTGGCAGACATTTGAGAAGCTGATGAACAGTAGGACAGTGGGTAAAGATGTGACTTATCAGCGTAATACTGTCTGACTTGCTGGCGACACTGTGAAAGCCTGGTTTCTTCTTCCTAGAGCTCTTAACAAGCAATAATAACAGAATAGTTAAATTGGGAGTTATGACATGACTCAATGGTCAGGAAAGAAGTTGTTGGAAGAAACCATGACCCCTGAATTAGATCACATCTAAAAGGGTATGTGGTTAGAAACTAAGAATGCAGTGACCAGAACCAGGAACCTGGTTTTGAAGTATGTGAACTTGACTACATTTGGGATAGTATATCTTCCCAGCCTCCTTGCTGAGGGAGGGTGAGACTTCCCTCACCTTGCTCTCAGAGTGCAATGGAGACTGAAGAAGTGCCTGAATAACTGCATGTGGCAGAAGAGCACAGGAGTCATTTGTGTTTTCGTGTGACCCAGTAGCTCCAATTCTCCAAGCTGAGTCTGCTGACCCTGCCTCAGATGAATAATTTTGAATGGTGCACATATGACTTGTAGTTAATTTAGTAGTTCTATAGGATTTTGAAGTCAATTTTATTTGGGGCAAAAGGTACTCATTTTTATTGAAAATTGCCATAAACCACTGAGGTTTTAAATACATTTTTGTAAGTATAACAGGCAAGGTGACTTAAGAAACATAAGCAAGCAAAAAATAATTCAAGTGCAAAAATTACAAAGACAATGTGGAAATAAATATTTGTGGAAAAAACTAGAAGATGTAAGCAGACAGGAAGTCTTCCAAACTCAACAACAAACTCACTGGTACAGGGCCTCTATGAGGTGCTATCAGGGAGTCCTCATCCTTTCTGATTACCCTCTTCCTTTCAAGGTCTATGATAATATTTTTGTAACTCAGGTAGACGATTAGTGAGTTTGTAGGCCAAGAATGATTTAAAACACACCTTTGGAGACTTGATTTGTCTTTATGTTCTGGCTCTACCACTTTCAAGGCCAGTGGCCTTGGGAAGAAATTTTAACACCCTCTGAACCCTGATTTCCTAATCAATAAAGTGGGGATGTCCTGGTACCTGGGATCTTCAACAGTGCTATGAGCTGACATAGAGGCTCCCCAGATCTGTGGTATAATCAGCTATTCCCTGCAGATCAGAGGGGAGTATGGAAACCAGTGGCAGAGAATGAGATAGCAGTGACTAGATTGGGGGTCTGTGATGACCTCATGGTTGTGGCATGCCTGGTACTTGGGAATATTTCTGTAAAAAGGCATAGAATGCTGCACAGCTGCTGAGGCAATGCCCTGCATGAGAAAGCTCTATGTAAAAGTTTTATCAACTCTGATCTTGATCTCAGGCTTATAGCTCCTGGGAAGGAAGAAATTTTTATGCTACACAATGACAATATTTCACCAGCTCCACTTCTCATGTGTCTGCCCACTTTAGAGTAACATTTTTTTCTTATTTTCTTATTTTAAACAAATGAGATACATGTTGTTTCTCTGGACAAGAAGTAAAGGCATACCATTTGTGTAATCATAAATTTACATAGGGTAACATTGTTTGATTCATTCTGTTATTTTTTCCTTCCCCCACCCCTCACACCCCTCTTTTCCCTCTATACAGTCCTTCCTTCCTCCATTCTTGTCCCCCTCCCTAACCCTAACCCTAACCCTAACACTAACACCTCCCACCCCCCATTATGTGTCATCATCCGCTTATCAGCGAGATCATCTGTCCTTTGGTTTTTTGAGATTGGCTTATCTCACTTAGCATGATATTCTCCAATTTCATCCATTTGCCTGCAAATGCCATAATTTTATCATTCTTTATGGTGGAGTAATATTCCATTGTATATATATGCCACAGTTTCTTTATCCATTCATCAACTGAAGGACATCTAGGTTGGTTCCACAATCTGGCTATTGTGAATTGAGCAGCTATGAACATTGATGTGGTTGTACCTCTGTAGTATGCTGATTTTAAGTCCTTTGGGTATATGCCAAGCAGTGGGATAGCTGGGTCAAATGGTGGTTCCATTCCAAGCTTTCTGAGGAATCTCCATACTGCTTTCCAGAGTGGCTGCACTAATTTGCAACCCCAGCAGCAATGTATGAGTGTACCTTTTTCCCCACATCCTCACCAACACCTATTGTTGCTTGTGTTCTTGATAGTCACCATTCTAATTGGGGTGAGATAAGAAAAAGTTGGTCCAAATCTTCAACATGTCGGCTTAGGATCAGACTTTCTTAACAGGAATACCATAGCACAAGAAATAAAAGCAAGAATCAACAACTGGGATAGATCCAAATTAAAAAGCTTTCTCTCAGCAAAGGAAACTATCAGTAATGTGAAGAGAGAGCCTACAGAGTGGGAGAAAATCTTTGCCACTCATACTTCAGACAGAGCACTAATTTCCAGAGTATATAAAGAACTCAAAAAACTCTACACCAAGAATACAAATAATCTAATCAACAAATGGGCTAAGGAAATGAACAGATCCTTCACAGAAGAAGATCTATAAGCAATCAACAGATATATGAAAAAATGTTCAACATCTCTAGAGTAACTTTTAACAATGGACTTTCTTGAGTGCTACACAAAGCTCCTATCATTAAACTTTGCAACTGAGGGTTGCAACTGTGGAAAAGCTATTTAGATGTCCTAGTTTCTGTGACTTTCCTGAATACAGAGAATAATTGTTTCATAGTCTTTAACCAGATAATGGGACATATATAAAAATGGATTACTCATGTAACTCTTTGGATCTCCATCTCCATCAGAGAATAGAGCTCCACCTGATCCCAGTGTAATCTTCAAAATCTGTGTGAATCTTTATTTCCTAATCCCCTTTTGCCTCTCACTGGAACTGAAAGTTTGGCCACATTGGTTACAGAAGGGGAATCTGCCCAGAGTGTTTTTATCTATCTCCAATGTCTGTTTTCTCTTCTTCCAGAAGTAACACCTAATTTTTCCTGGGATCCTTCCTCTGCATTTCACCCTATATGGGGTGAGGTGGGAAGATGACCAAGTCTAAGGAATCAGAGCATGGTAACCCCCTGAACAAGGAAACACAGCCTGCCACTTTGGCTTGAACTGCTCCAGACAGATTGTTTCAGAGGTCTGCAAATGACTGGTAGATGAGCATGGAAAGCTTACTGACATCTTGTGGTTACAGGGGAAGTCAGAAAATGGGATGGAAAGTAAGACATTAAAAAAAAAAAGAAAAAAAAAAGAGACATCACTGAAACCAACACTGCTACGGTCAGAACTAGCCCCAGGGTTTTTACTTGTAGAAGAAAATACTGCCCCCACCTTTGTTTATGTTAGTTTGAGTTGATTTTCTTTCACTTGAAAATAAGTGTGTTTACTGAACTACTGTTTTTCCTCAATTCCCATAAAGGGACAAGCAGAGAATGGTAACAAGGAACAACAGAAGATTAAATATCAAAAAAAATCTAATTACCTGATTAATAAATAGGCAAGTGAACTAAGCAGACATTTCTCAAAAGAAGAAATATAAAAGGCAAAAATATGTATGGAAAAATGTTCACCATCATTACTAATTAGGAAAATGTAAATCAAAAATACATTGATAGAAGCCAGTGGAGACCTCCGACCTGCAAGCAGCCTCTGGGACCAGGGCAGGGAAGCCAGATACCTCTCCAGGTGGCCCTGTCCTCTCCAGCCACAGGCTTTTTCCACGGGGTGATCCAATATGGCGGAAAAAAAGGGTGACTGCATCTCCAGTCACTCCAGAACCCAGGATTCAAGAAGGGGAGGCAATGAGAGATTCAGACTAAAATAGAACCACGGGGTGAGTCTCCCCCACCTGGTGAAACTCAGCCTGGGCGGCAGGCCTGGATTCGGGCAGCTTATTATAGTAGGGTAGGGCAGCTAGAGTTTCCCCCAGGCAGGCCTGAGCACTCTCGTGGTGGGCTCCACCCACAGAGCCAGATTCTCCAGCTTCTTGGAGCAGGCCCCCCAGTGAAAGCCTTTCTACACAGAACCAGCTCCAAGTCCCTGAGCCAGCACATGGCGAGCTCTGGCCAGCAGGTTGCCTCAGGGACCAGGAAAGGGCAGCCAGGGGCTTCCCCAAGCAGCCTAGCTCACTCCAGTGGGAAGCACCTTTCTAGGCTAGCTTCTTGGAACAGACCACACAATGAGAGCATTTCTACACAGAGCCAGCCACAAGTTCCCAAACCAGCGGAGAACTCCGATGTGCAAGCAGCCTCTGAGACCAGGACAGGGCAGCCAGAGAACTCTCCAGGTGGACCAGCCCCCTCTAGCAACAGGTTTTTTCTATGGGGTGATCCAAGATGGAGGACCAGAGGGTGACTGCATCTTCAGTCGCTCTAGAACCCAGGATTCAAGAAGGGGAGGCATTGAGAGACTCAGACTAAAATAGAGCCACAGGGTGAGTCACCCACCCAGTGAGGCTCAGCCAGGCAGCAGACCCGGATTTGGGCTACGTATTAGAGTAGGGCAGGGCAGCTAGAGTCTTCTCCAGGCAGCCCTGGGCAACCGGTGGTGGGCTCCTCCCACATGGCCAGTTTCTCAGAGCAGGCCTCCCAGTGAGAGCCTTTCCACAAAGAGCCAGCTCCAAGCCCTGGAACAAGTAGCAGGCTAGGGACAGTTTCTTCGGAAGCACTGCATTATCAAGTTACTCCAAGACTTCAGGCTACTGAAGGCTGTGAGGTGATACACTGGAAAGTGACAGGGACACTATAAGCCAAGAGAGGAAATCTGCAGTATCACAGAGTCCCACTGACATCTGACCAATATGAGAAAACAAGGGAAGAAAATGTCCCAAACAAACCTAGATAAAATATCAATAAAACCCAATGACAGCACAGCAGAAGAAATGTCAGAAAGGGAGTTCAGAATGTACATAACTAAAACAATCAGAGAAGCAAATCAGGAGATGAAAGAGCAAATGCAGGCATTGAAGGAGGAGATAAAAGAGCAAATGCAGGCATTAAATGATCCCACCAATCAACAGTTAAAAGAGCAAATACGGGAAGCAAGAGATCATTTCAATAAAGAGTTAGAGTTACTGAAAAAATCCAAACAGAAATTCTTGAAATGAAGGAAACAATAAACCAAGTTAAAAACTCCATAGAAAGCATAATCAATAGGATAGAACACCTGGAAGACAGAACCTCAGATACTGAAGACAAAATATTTAATCTTGCAAACAAAGTTGACCAAACAGAAAAGATGGTAAGAAATCATGAACAGAATCTTAAAGAATTATGGGATATCATGAAAAGGACAAATTAAAGAATTATTGGGATTGAGGAAGGCTTAGAGAAACAAACCAAGGGAATGAACAATCTATTCAATGAAATAATATCAGAAAATTTCCCAAATCTGAAGAATGAAATGGAAAACAAGTACAAGAGGCTTATAGGATTCCAAATATACAAAATTACAACAGACCCACACCAAGGCACATTATTTTGAAAATACCTAACATACAAAATAAAGACAGAATTTCAAAGGGCACGAGAGAAAAGAATCAAATTACATTCAGGGAGAAACCAATAAGAATATCAGCAGATTTTTTAATCCAGACCCTAAAAGCTAGAAGGGCCTGGAACAACATTTACCAAGCCCTGAAAGAAAACGGATGCCAACCAAGAATCTTATACCCAGCAAAACTTACTTTCAGATTTGATGATGAGATAAGATCCTTCCATGATAAACAAAAGCTAAAGGAATTTACCAAAAGGAAGCCAGCATTACAGAACATTCTCAGCAAAATATTCCATGAGGAAGAGATGAAAAACAATGATGAAAATCAGGAACAGGAGGAATTAGCCTAAAGAAATAGCCAAATAAAGGGGAAACCAAATCATGTCAAAAAACAAAAATGAGTCAAAAGACTGGGAACACAAATCATATCACAATAATAACCCTGAATGTTAATGCCCTGAACTCATCAATCAAAAGACAAAGACTGGCAAATTGGATTAAAAAGAAAAATCCAACAATATGCTGCCTGCAAGAAACTCATCTCATAGAAAGAGATATCCATAGACTAAAGGTGAAAGGATGGGAAAAAATATACCATGCACATGGATGCAGCAAAAAAGCTGGAGTATCCATCCTCATTTCAGATAATGTGGACTTCAAGCCAAAACTAGTCAGAAGGGATAAAGAATGACATTACATACTGCTTAATGGAAGCATAAATCAGCAAGACATAACAATCATAAATATCTATGCCCTGAACATTGGCTCATCCATGTACGTCAATCAAATCCTTCTCAATTCCAGAAATCAAATAGACCACAACACAATAATACTAGGCGATTTTAACACACCTCTCTCACTGCTGGATAGATCATCCAAACAAAATTTGAATAAAGAAACCATAGATCTCAATAACACAATCAACAATTTAGACTTAACTGACTTATATAGAATATACTATCCAACAAAGAATGAATACACTTTCTTCTCAGCAGCACATGCATCTTTCTCTAAAATAGACCATATTTTAGGGCACAAAGCTACTGTTAGAAAATACAAGAAGATAGAGATACTACCTTGTACTTTATCAGATCATAATGGATTGAAATTAGAAATAAATGACAGAATAAAAAACAGAAACTTCTCCAATACCTGGAGGTTAAATAGTACACTAATATATGATGAATGGATAACATAAAACATCAGGAGGGAAATAAAAATATTCTTAGAAGTAAACGAGAATAAAGACACATTTTATCAAAATCTCTGTGACACTATGAAAGCAGTAGTTAGAGGAAGATTTATTTCATGGTGTGCATTCAACAAAAGAAGTAGAAATCAACAAATAAATGACTTAACACTACAGCTCAAAGCCCTAGAAAAAGAAGAGAAGACCAACACCAAAAGTAGTAGAAGACAGGAAATAGTTAAAATCGAAGGCAAAATCAACAAAATTGAAACAAAAGAAACAATTGGAAAAATTAACAAAATAAATACTTGGTTCCTTGAAAAAATTAAAAAAAATTGATAAACTCTTAGCCACACTAACAAAGAGAAGACGAGAGAAAACCCAAATCACTAAGATTCGGAATGAACAAGGAAACATCACAACAGACAGAATCGAAATACAAAACATAATTAGAAGCTATTTTGAAAATCTATACAACAAAAAAACAGAAAACCTCAAAGACATCAACAAGTTTCTAGAGATATATGAATTACCTAAACTGAATGAGGAGGACATACACAACTTAAAGAAATCAATTTCAAACAATGAAATAGTAGAGGTCATCAAAAGCCTACCAACAAAGAAAAGTCCAGGACCAGATGGGTTCTCAGACAAGTTCTACAAAATCTTTAAGGAAGAGCTCATTCCAACACTTCCCAAAGTATTCCATAAAATAGAAGAGGAGGGAACCCTCCCAAACTCATTCTATGAAGCCAATATTACCTTGATACCTAAACCAGACAGAGACACATCGAGGAAAGAAAATTTCAGACCAATATCCTTAATGAACATCGACACAAAAATTCTCAACAAAATTTTAGCAAATCGCATACAAAAACATATTAAAAAGATAGTGCATCATGATCAAGTGGGTTTTATCTCAGGGATGCAAGGTTGGTTCAACATCCGGAAATCAATAAATGTCATTCAGCATATCAACAGACTAAAAGTTAAGAATCACATGATTATTTCAATAGATGCAGAAAAAGCATTTGATAAAATACAGCATCCCTTCATGCTCAAAACACTAGAAAAATTGGGGTAGTGGAACATTCCTTAACATTATAAAGGCTGTCTACGCTAAACCCATGGCCAATATCATTCTAAATGGTGAAAAACTGAAAGCATTCCCCTAAAACCTGGAACAAGGCAGGGATGCCCTCTTTCACCACTTCTATTCAACATCATTCTAGAGACTCTAGCCAGAGCAATTAGACAAACCAAAGAAATTAAATGGATACGAATTGGAAAAAAGAACTCAAACTATCCCTGTTCGCTGATGACATGATTATATACTTAGAGGAATCTGGAAATTCCACCTGAAAACTCTTAAAACTCAAAAGTGAATTCAGTAAAGTAGCAGGTTACAAGATCAATGCTCACAAATCCCATGCAGTTTTATACATAAGTGATGAATCTTCAGAAAGAGAAATTAGGAAAACTACCCCATTCACAATAGTATCAAAAAAAATAAAATACTTGGGAATCAATCTTACAAAAGAGGTGAAAGTCCTCTACAATGAGAACTACAGAACACTAAAGAGAGAATTTAAAGAAAACCTTAGAAGATGGAAAGATCTCCCATGTTCTTGGATAGGCAGAATTAATATTGTCAAAATGGCCATACTACCAAAAGTGCTATACAGATTCAATGCAATTCTAATTAAAATCCCAATGATTTACCTTATGGAAATAGAGCAGGCAATTATGAAATTCATCTGGAAGAATAAGAAACCCAGAATAGCTAAAGCAATGCTCAGTAGAAAGAGCGAAGCAGGGGGTATCTCTATACCAGATCTTCAACTCTATTACAAAGCAATACTAACAAAAACTGCATGGTATTGGTACCAAAATAGACAAGTAGATCAATGGTACAGAATAGAGGAAATGGACACAAACCCAAATAAATACAATTTTCTCATACTAGACAAAGGTGCCAAAAATATGCATTGGAGAAAAGATAGCCTCTTCAACAAATGGTGCTGGGAAAACTGGAAATCCATATGCAACAGAATGAAATGAAACCCTACCTCTCACCCTGCACAAAACTCAACTCAAAATGCATCAAGGACCTCAGTATCAGACCAGAGACCCTGCATCTTATAGAAGAAAAAGTAAGTCCAAACCTTCAACTTGTTTGCTTAGGATCAGACTTCCTTAACAGGACTCCCATAGCTCAAGAAATAAAAGCAAGAATCAACAACTGGGATAGATTCAAACTAAAAAGCTTTCTCTCAGCAAAGGAAACTATCAGTAATGTGAAGAGTGAGCCTATAGAGTGGGAGAATATTTTTGCCCCTCATATTTCAGATAGAGCACTAATTTCCAGAATATATAAAGAACTCAAAAACTCTACACCAAGAATACAAATAATCCAATTAACAAAGTGGCTAAGGAAATGAACAGACACTTCACAGAAGATGATGTACAAGCAATCAACAGATATATAAAAAAATGTTCAATATCTCTAGTAATAAGAGAAATGCAAATCAAAACTACCCTAAGAATTCATCTCACCCCAATTAGAATAGCGATTATCAAGAACAGAACAACAATAGGTGTTGGCGAGGATGTGGGGAAAAAGGTACACTCATACATTGCTGGTGGAGTTGCAAATTAGTGCAGCCACTGTGGAAAGCAGTATGGAGATTCCTCAGAAAGCTTGGAATTGAACCACTATTTGACCCAGCTATCCCACTCCTTGGCATATACCCAAAGGACTTAAAATTAGCATACTACAGAGTTACAGCCACATCAATGTTCATAATTGCTCAATTCACCATAGCCAGATTGTGGAACCAACCTAGATGTCCTTCAGTTGATGAATGGATAAAGAAACTGTGGCATATATATATATATATATATATATATATATATATATATATATATATATATATATATATATATTACAATGGTATATTACTCCACCATGAAGAATGATGAAATTATGGCATTTGCAGGCAAATGCATGAAATTGGAGAATATCATGCTAAGTGAGATGAGCCAATCTCAAAAAACGAAAGGACGAATGATCTTGCTGATAAGCAGATGAGGACATATAATGGGGAGTAGGAGGAGTTAGCATTAGGTTTAGGGTCAGTTTTAGGGTTAGGGATAAGGAGGGTGGTAAGAATGGAGGAAGGAAGGACTGTATAGAGGGAAAAGTGGGGTGGGAGTGGTGGGGGAATGGAAAAAATAACAGAATGAATCAAACATCACTGCCCTATGTAAATTTATGATTTTAATTAAAAATAAAACTGTTAAAAAATATACTGGTATTTTATCTCACATCAGTCAGAATGGCATTCATCAAGAACACAAATAATAATAGATGCTGGAGAGGATATGGAGAAAAAGGAACACTTTTAAACTATTGATGGGGCTTAAAATTAGTATAGCTATAATGGAAATTAGTATGGAGGCTTGTCAAAAGACTAGGCATGAAACGACCATATGACCCAGCTATACCACTCTTTGGTATTTATCTTGCAGATTTCAAGTCATCATACTTCAGGGATACATGCTTATCCATATTTATAGGGGCACAATTGCTAACCTATGGAACTGGCCTAGGTGTCCATCAATTGATGAATACATAAAGAATACGTGGTACAGATATACAATTGATTTTTATTCAGCCATAAAGAAAAATGAAATTTTGTCATTTTCAGGAAAATGCATGGAAATAGAGACAATCATTTTAAGTGAAATTAGTCAAACTGAAAAGGTTAATGGATATATGTCTCCCTAGGGAAGCTAGAGAGGGGAAAAAAGGAAAACAAAGTTGGGGGTGGATCTCCTAAAAATCAAAGGGAGATCAGTTATAAAATGGGACCAACGGGTGGGACGAGGTGGGAAGGGAGGAGGGAAATACTAGGGAATCATATTGGGTAAATAATATTGTTTGATTGTGTGCATGTGCAAATATGTAACAAATCTGAGAATTATGTAAAACTACAATGCACTAATAAAAATGTGGAGAAAAGAAATTCAATCCATACAAGCCTTGAGAGTGACCTAATTCTGGCCACGTTTCAAGAGTCCTAGAGACTTGTTTCTGCTTTCATATGCCCTTCCCTATGCAAAGAAGGTTAAAATTTACATTTTTTAGTGGCTTGTATGAAGATGAATATAAATCAGGACATAATAAATTCATTTATTTTTTCTTAGATTTCAAAATAAAACATTTCTACGGGATGTACGTACTGTGCCTATTGTGTCCAATGGATACATGGACTCTGAAAGTGCTTGTTTTTTTTCTGTATTATATGTAGCAGTTTCTCAGTAGGCGTGTTTGCAAACAACTATTTGTTCTGTTTTCAAGCTAATCATATTTCAAGAGATCTACAATGCATATTGTAAGTCAGCTTGGGACCCGTGGCGATCTAGCTGCCACTGTGGTATCCCGCTGAACTGCCACCCGCTCGCTCGTCTCAGTTGCAGCTCACTAATAGCTCCCAGAAAAATGCACCATGGACACTAGGTCTCACGCAAGAGACTTTATTATGCGGTTGACTAACACGTCCACTCCAGGGTGAAAAGAAAGGAAAAAAGAGAAGATGGCATGTCACTTCTCCCAGATATTGGAATCTCCCGAGCTGGAAGGAACCAGTAGTGGAGGAGAATACTTGCAAGCTGACTGATGAACCTATAGCTATCTAGCATGTTAGAACATAATGTGGGAAGCAGGAAAATGGCGGCAGCATAAGCTGGAAATTCCTGTAACATAAGTGGCAGGCAGTGTGCAGATTGACAAGTGGTTGGGAGGCTGGAAATTCCTGTAACGTAGGAGGTGGGCAGAGCGCAGATTGACAAGTATTTGAGAGGCGGATTATCGGCTTTATATTATATTCCCCCATTTTTTATTTTATAAAAAAGATCTTTTTGGGTACATGGATGAAGGTCAGTCTTCTGTAATTACTTCCTGTTGAGTGTGGACGTAGAGCTGATTCAGGGAAGAGATCATCGTGGCAGTGAGAGTTGGGGACTTCATAGTTCCTCTGGGGGCACACCTGTAGCCAGGCTGGGCTCCACATTCTGTAAGATCCTGATATTTCTGTAATACAAGCTGATTAGTTGACATGGAATTAAAAGGACAGGGGGCTCCCCTTTTTCAGCAGGCATTCTATTGGAAAAAAAATTCAGTGGTTAGGAAAATTACAAATAGGAATCCAGTCCTCATGGCTGGGCATGGTTCTCTGGTGTTTCAGTTGTCTGGTTCCCAGCTTCTGGAATGGGAGAAAGGGTGGAGGGCTTCGTGATCTTCAGTCTGAGATGAAGGGGTCCCACAGGAGTGGCTGAGTATCAGTTAGAAGAAACCTGTGGGTTAGGAGCTGGAGAGGGGTTAGCATTTGACCAGAGATGAGGGCTGTCTCGGAATCCCTGTGGGAGAACTGTCTAGGTTAGCTGAGAAGAAACTTGAGTGAAAGGGTCAGTTCAAATAAAAGCAAAGAGATCCTTTGAATCAGGGTGAAGTGGGACAGTAAAAAATGCATCTTTCAAATCTAGCACTGAAAAGTATGTGGTGGAAGAAGGGATAGAAGATAGCAGGGTATAAGTGTTGGACACAATGGGAAAGATGGGTACCACTGCTGAGTTAATGATGCAGAGGTCTTGCACTAGACGGTAAGATCCATTAGACTTCCTAACAGCCAGGATGGGAGTGTTATAAGGTGAGTTGGCAGGGCACAGGAAGCCTTTCTGCCTTAAATCCTGGATGATTGGTTGAAGTCCTATAAGGCTCCTTCAGGGAAGGGGATATTGGCCCTGGGCTGAGTAGGATGTTGGGTCCTTTAGATGAATGAGTACAGCATTCAGCTACAGAGGGTTTATGAGTGTCCCAGAACTTGGGGTCAACCAGGGAGGGAGGAAGGGGATATGAGGACTCTGTTTGAGCTGTATATTTCTGTAGAGTCATAAGGAGAGGAATAGCAGAGGAGTCTTGGCTGAGGCGCATGGTGGGTGAGAAGGAAATAGAGGCACCCAATTTGGTTAGGATGTCCCTTCCCAGAAGGGGAATGGGACATGAAGGAATTATTAAAAAGGAATGAGTAAAGCCAATTTGTCCTATATGGCAGCTTATTGGAGGGGATTGTAAGGGGTTATATGGTTTTCCCTCTACCCTGACAATAGAGGATTTGGCAGGGGATTGGGTCCCCAAAACTCCCGAAGCACTGAGAAGGTGGCTCCAGTGTCTATAAGGAAAGGGATTTGCCTGCCTGCCACCGTAAGGGTCACCCGGGGCTCCTGAGTGGTGGTGGTCATCGGGTGCAGAAGTTCCAGGCCCCTTCATTCATCCATTGCCAATCCCAGCAAGTCACCGGAGGGATGGGCCAAGGATGGCCTGGCACTTCTGTGAGAACCAGGGCAATCCATTGCCCAATGTCCCAGTTGGTGGCATTTTGGACAAGGACTTGGGGGCTGCCGGGGGTTGGAGCAGGCTCGTGCCCAGTGGCCCTCTTGCCCGCGCTTGAGGCATGAGCTTGGAGGTCTTTTGGGAGCTTGGGCACCCCTAGTGATGGACAGTTGGGCAGGTCTAGCTGGCTGAAAGGCTTTGGCCAGCATTTGGTATTTTAATTTTTGTTTTTTTTTTCTTCCCTTCTGTTATAATCCTTGAATGCCACTGCTAGAACCTGTGGCTATGGGGTAAGGGACCCCCTATCCAACTGCCTCAATTTAACCTTTATGTCAGGGTAACTTTGGGAAAAGTAATAAATCATAAGTAGCTGCCGTCCCTCTGGGGTCTCAGGATCCTTGTTAGTGTTCCTGAGCATGGCCTCTGTGAGGCGATTTAGAAATGCTGATGGGTTTTCATCTCTGTCATGTATTACTTCCTGAAGTTTGTCATAGTTAATGGGTTTAATAGCAGCCTTTCGTAGACCTGCAAGTATGCAGGTTTGAAACCTATCTCACTGTAGACACCCAGCCTCGGTATTATAGTTCCATAGAGGCTCCCTATCTGGTACTGCCTCAGCTCCAATGGGGTGGGTTGGAGTCGATTGATGAATCTCATCTGCATAATTGTGCACCTGTTCCCGAACTCTCCTGCGCTCCTCAGGGGTTAGGGTGTTGGACATGATCAGGTAAATGTCATGCCAGGTAAGGTTATAAGACTGGGTAAGGTACTGAAATTCCTTAATGAAGTTAGCAGGGCTGGAGGTGAAGGAACCTAGCTGCTTCTCTATTTGGGACAGATCAGACAGTGAAAAGGGGACATGGACTCTGATTACTCCCTCCATGCCAGGCACCTCCCGTAAAGGGGCTAGGACATGTGCACGAGACCACATGGTGGGAGGACTTGGTGGGCTGAGTGGAGGAGTGGAAGGAGAAACAGAATGAGGCAAAGGAGCGGAATAAACAGGGACTTCTGCAGTAGGAGGCCTGTAAGGAGATGATTCATCAGCTGGATCAAACTCAGAAGAGAAATAAGGGTTAAAAGGGGGAGGAGAAGCCAAGAGAACGTGTTCAGGATTTTGAGGACAGCAGAGATTAGGTTTAGCCCGAAAGAAAGGAAAAACATGAAGGGGAAAAGTCTCTTTCCATTCACCAGGTCGCCCACATATGTACTTAATTATACCTAGTATAATTATGCATGTAATTATACCTAGTAAAAAGCTAGAATTTAGGATGTCATGAATAGACCATTCTGATTTACTATCTAAAGGACAGTTTGGCTCTAATTCAGGGAACAGGTGAAGGTGTTTGATATTGTTTAATAAACATCTCAGGGGTGAGTTTGCTGGGGTGGAAGTCCTAGATCCCATGGTGAAGACTGAGAAACACCTAAGTTAGTGATCAGACGTTCCACAACCACGTGTTAGGTAATGAGAAGGGAGTACACAGGTCTGGTCATCACACAGTACCAGTGTCTACCAGTCAATAGCCAAGAGAATTTCAGGACCTGGCCAGGATTTTGAGCATGATGAGAAAATAGGCCTCAAACCCTGAGAGAGAATCTCAGCACCAAAAAATCAGGAATCCACCCGGCAAATAAGACCACTATAGGGACCAACCGTAACTTTGAAAGTCGTGTCTGGGGGTACCCCCACACCTCAGCAGCCTCAAGAGCCCTGGATACTCAACAGTCACTTCTCAGGTCAGCAGAGGTGTGTTTAAGTGGTCTAAGGGACCTACCTAAGGGGAACTCACCAATTTGGAGTCCGGTGTTTTATGTAGAAAACTGGGAGCCCAGGTAAATGGAAGGTGAGCCTGTATTGGCGGGCACTGGGGCATTGCATGGGGTTCCACTTGCTTAGTTAGCGGAAGGACCCATCCCGGGTTTTGGCACCAGATGTAAGGCAGCTTGGGACCCATGGGAATTCTAGCTGCCGCTGCGCGATCCTGCTTAACTGCCACCCGCTCCCTCGTCTCAGTTGCGGCTCGTCAATAGCTCCCAGAAAAATGCACCACGGACACGAGGTCTCATGCAAGAGACTTTATTATGTGGATGACTAACAATTCCACTCCAGGGTGAAAAGAAAGGGAAAAAGAGAAGATGGCATGTGCGCTTCTCCCAGATATTGGAATCTCCCAGGCTGGAAGGAACCAGTAGTGGAGGAGAATACTTGCAAGCTGACTGATGAACCTATACTATCTAGCATGTTAGGAAGTAACATGGAAAGCAGGAAAATGGCAGGAGGGTAAGCTGTAAATTCCTGTAACGTAAGAGGCATGCAGAATGCAGATTGACAAGTGTTTGGGAGGCGGAGTATCGGCTTTATATTACACATATTAAGAAGTACATCAACTGAGGCATCCACTGTGTGGAGGGGAAAGACTGTCCTGGTGTTTAGCTTTATATTATACTTTCTTCCTTTGAGTTTTCCTGAATAGTTGGAAAAGCCAGAAATCTTGACAATGTAGCTGAATTAAGATAAATGCAGATCTTGAGAACTCTTTAAAATATTTAGTGCTAACAGGACTGGTGACTTCGTAAAACTGATGCAGTGCAAAGACCCACCTTCAAATCCCAATTCTTGCAATCAAATTAGAAAGATTTCAGTCATGTCACTCAAAGTAACAGAAATGAGTTTATTGAAGTGATAGTACAAGGGAAAGGGGACACTATCAAGAGAGAGTGAATTCTGTCAGAGAGGAGAGAGAAGTGTTCCTCTCCTATACTCTAGTTTTATTGGAGGATCTCAGGGAAGTTTCAAGAGAGTATTGCCCAGGTCTGCCTTTTGATTTTGACTAACAGATGGATGATATCAGACTGTCATGACCCCACTGCCAATGACAAGTCTAGGTCACCTTGGCAGATGCTGTTTCTAATTGGATTCCTAACCATAAATTCTGATAGATTATTTTTATCACCCTGAGTTTCAGGATCTGGTCTAAGGAAAGGGTCAAAAAAGTCACCTTCTTCAGTGTAACTTGAATTCCTCTTATCAATGTTATTTCAGGTCTGCATTTTTCCTGCAGAATACAGGTAATTTGCTGAGGAATGTGCCATAGCCCATCAACTTAGGCCAGGAAGGTGTGCTGGTAAATTGATTCTTGGAAAAGAAAGCATGTGGGGGTCATAACAGTGGACCCACTTTATAGAATAATTCCCTTAATTAAAGTGGGGTTCCCACCACTCAAAGCTCTCTGCCCCTATTGATATAGGAAATCAGGATCAGGTCCCTTGTTGTTGAAGATTGACAACTGAGTGAGCCAAGGCATCCATAGAAAACAAGTTTTATTTAAAAGAAATAACAGAGATAGTAGACTCCTCAAGAGAGGAGCTGGGACTCAGAGCTGTTGCTCAAGGTGTGGGAATGCTTTGCTTTTTGATAGACTCCCACCTTCTTTATTTCATGCAGATGTTCCCAAAGGCAGAAAAGGGTAACCTCAGGGGGTATATACTTGTGTTAAAACTTGTGATTCTTCTAACCTTGAGGTAATAGCTATCAGTTGAGCTTGAGCTGGGAAGTGCTATCCAGAGGTGAGCTGTTTGCAATTCATTTTCTTTTCTTTGATAAACATTGAAAGGTCCTTTGCTCCTGTCCTTTAGTAATTCAGCCTAAGTCACATTAGGTTTCAGGATGTGTTCCCAACAGTGGGCCCCCAAACAGTATCTGTTTCACCAGAGAAATTGATAGCAATGCAGATTCTCAAGCCGCACCCCAGACCTACAGTATCTGACTCAGAGTGGCTCAGGAATCCTAATTTTCATGATCCTTTCAGGTGCACATTTGTGGCTAAATACTTATGCCTTGTTTTGGTCTCTCCTCCAAGAACAGGATATTCTTCACCACTTTGCAAAAAGACTTCTTATGATAAACTCACTCACTAAGCCCTAGCAGACAGGCATCCAGTATTAGCCAGTTACAACCAAGAGCAGAGATCCTGAGATACAAGGGGCTAGGATCATGGTTCCTTAGTGCTCAGGAGTCCAAGGAATATTGTTCCAGTGTTCTCTGTAACACCTTTAAACACAGCTAAGCTGAATAGTCAAAACCTGTAAATGTTTTGACTTTCCCTTCTCTGGAGGTGAAACCAAAAACCAATTTGTTGTCTAATAAGTTCTGGAAATTATATTGCTGCTCTGTGACCACTATTGAGATGACCAGTTTGGGAGAATCATTTATTTTTTATATGGAAGATCCTGAATCATGGTGCATAGATCCCCACTGTTGCCCCTTGTGACCACTAGATGTTGGGGATGTACTTACCTTCCAGCACCTAGGGGCGCTCTGCAGTCTCCCTGCTTCTCTGAATCCCATCAAAGTCCCTGAAGCCTCTGTGTGCTGAGGTCAATTGTAGTGAGGTGTCCAGGAAGTGATATGCATCCAGGGGCTTTGACTAGTGGAAGCAATGGCCATGATACTGTGGCAGGAAAATTCTTTAGAATTTTACAGCCTTCCTACCCATGCAGGGTAAGCTGAATATCTTCCCACAATCCTGAGTCCTGAGAGGTGACAGAACTCTGGTCAAAGACCCTAAAACTAATCCAGTGGAGGAGAGCTCAAATAGTGGTAACAGGCCATTTTCTTCTCATGGGAAGTCTAATCTGTTTGTAAAGAGAAAAAAGACCTGTCTATTTTGATGCTTTAAAGTGTCCACTGGGAAGGTGGGAAGATAACTAGCATTTGAATCTTGGGTTCAAGTCAGGCTCCACTCCTGATTATGGAGGGCTTTTATCTGCTTTTGTGTCTTCTGTGACCCAACTTTGTTGCCAGGACAAGAAAGTGTGTACAACAGGAACCATGTTTGCACATTTACTCTTCTCAGGTACAGTTGCCTTCCTATACTCCCACCCCTGACAGTCCTTCCTATTCCCTGCATTAAGATGTGAAGGCCTAACAGAGGGACAAGGCTGGGCACACACCCTGAAAAACTTTGTAGTTTTGGCATTGCTGTAAGTGTACCTTGGGTTTGTATTAATCTGGTATGGTAAGACTCATAGAAATGGCTTTGACTCTCACAGATGGCTACATTTTCTTACAAACAGTTATACAGGGCTATGTGGGAAGTATTGAAGGGTTAATGAAAATAATAATCCTAAAGACAGCTCACCAAGAAATTAGAAGAACAGTGTGACTTGGATGGAGGGAGGGGAAATTGATCAAATATTAAACCTCTCCCATGGCATTCTTTCCTAATAACAATGGGCCCTGTGGCAAAGGGGTGGATACTGAATTAGGAGTCAAAAATCTTGACCTTCTCCCATTGCCATTTGGTTGTAAATGACAATGGGCAAGATTTGAGTACTAATCCCTCAGGATACAGATTCTTATATCCCCAGATGATAATGAGTTTCAGACTTCTTGCATCTACCCTCCTAAATTAAAAATTTAACTGTAAAATTAGCCCCTGATGGTCAAAACTGCATGTACACAGTTTCCAATTACATCATTGTACCCTATAAAACCAAAATCTCATCTGTAGCTAATGGCCCTTTTCCCTTCTGGAACGTGAACACCCACAGTGCCCAAGTCTGTGAAGGAATAAAGTCTTATCTGAATCCGCTGAGGTCTACCTCTTGTCTTTTTGTGTTTAGAGTAAAAACCCTTTCTTTACAACCTTCAGCTCTTCTTACATTTGGTAGGGCTTTCACAAGTGTACATCTTAAGTTATAGTAAAAAAAAAAAAATCATTGCTTTTCATTTGAGTTGTCCATGTAGTATTTCTCAGGCTGTACTCTCCTGTCAGGTGTTTAAGACCAAACTAGTCAAAACTGACCTTTTTCATATCTATTCTTATGAATAAGCTGTGATTCCTCAGAGATCATATTGGGGTCAATATCGACCAATCCCAGAAAGTCAAAGTGCACACACGGTAATGCAAATCACACAATGAGGTTTTATTGCAGGCTCGAGCTTGGACCACAGCCAGCCTCTCAGACCACTACCATGGCTCAATGGGGAGTGGCCCCGAGGGATGAGAAAGCACTCTACTTAAGAAATTTCCAATCATTCACATACAAAGACCTGTATATTATTGGTTAACATTTGAACAGCTAAACATTTGTTCTCTTTTGGTTGGGTTCTGGCCATTTATTTGAATCTCATTGGGTCCCACCAAAACTGAATGGTCGAAAACTGAATGGAGGAAGAAGGGAGGAGGGATGGGGTGAACTATGCAGGAGATGAGTCGGGTCTAGCCCCCTCATCCTTGATAGATAAGGTTTCCGTGCAGCTGCCCATTTCTTAGACAGATATCTATTAACAACTTTGATAAATCCTGGGGGCTCAGTGTGTCCTATTTGTCCTTATTGGCTTTTGAGTGTAGCACCTGCACACCCTTTCCTGGGGAATTTTACGGGCCAGTTCCCGAAATGGCTTGTTCATACAACATGGCTGCACAGGTGTCACCTTGTTCTCAACAATCACACTTGAGGATGCATGTGAAGCCTCCTGACTTCTTTACCTTTTCTCTACCAGTGATGCCATATGCCACAATGGATCAGGTCAGTGTCTTGATGACCAAATGTGGCTTCTCTTGGAAGTATCAGGGACATTTCTGTCTCCAATGACCCTCTTCTTTGCAGAAGGTGTACAATGAGCTGGCTTTCTGTTCTTTAGAGACCTCTTTATCTTCCTGATTGGCAGATCAGGTGACTCATCAAAATTTCAGAGTCCTTAGAGGAGTCTCTCCTATCATTATGTGTATACTCACTGACCTCAGAGGGCAAGGGCCAAATATTGACTGCTTTTTCCTTGGTCCTTTTACTTCCTTGATTTTGGTCTCCACGTTATTTGTTTTTAAACATCCAGCAAGGCAGTTTCACAAGTCTAAAGGAGGGAATAACTTGTTATAACTTCAATATCTCTAATTCTACACTCATTTACCTCTTCTCTTTAATTGGGGTATTAGTAGTGGAAGTGTTACATCCGGTCTCTCCTCTGTAGATGATTACCCATTACCTCAAATTAACTCAGGATGTTGTATTAGAAGTTACACTTCTGTAAAGTACTAACACGTAACAATTTAAGTTTACAAGGAAAATACAAAACGAAGTTAAAAATAGCAAAAATGCATTCAGTTTGTATAATAGCTATGGTCCAAGAAACACAACGTTTTCATAATCCCAAACCTTACTTAGTTATACTATATCTCCTGTTTATTTTGAGACAACAGTAATCTTTAAAACAAAAATCAGTCTTTTGAACACAATTTTAAATGATAATAATTCTAAACTATTTTGGAGCTATTCTAATGTGGAGTAAGGTGAGAGGCAGAGCCTTATCTCAGGTTAGGTGAGGCTCTCACAAATAACAATAAAACATCGATACTGCCCTTGATCCGTGAGGAGTTCTGCTCCCTCTAATGTTGAAGTTTGAACACTAGAGAAGCACGCCAAGGCAAGCATATTAAGCAGCTTTTATTTAAAGGTAATAATACAGACTTCTCCCATGAGGGAGAAGGGGGCCATGGCTGATGTTCTAAAATCCCAAGAAGTGAGCGTACCCTACATCTTTTATAGGTTAAGGTCTCTTTTGTTCTCCAGTTCTCTTCCCCCTATCTCTCCTTCCTGCCTACTTGGCTAGGCCAGGTTTGCAGGTGAGATGTAAAAAGTGAGAAGTGGATGGGGCAGGGGGAGGGCCAAAGTGATTTAGGCAGGTAAGGGCCCAGGGGACATTAATTAGCATCTCCTTGCTTGCAGTCCTTGATAAAGGCAAGTAAATTTGGTAATCAATGGGCTCCGGAGATCTTTGACATTCCATTCTCCCAGGGGCAGTCTCCAACTTCCAGAGGCAGATGACTTTCATGGCCTCCATTTCCTCAATTTGACCCGATCCCCTATTTCTACACTCACTACCTGTTCCCCAATTCTGGTTTCATATACATATTTCTTGTCAGGTATATTTAGGTTATTCATGAAAATCACGCCTGGTTAAAATCTTAAGTTATCTGTTTCTCTGACTAAGAAAATTCCTAAAAGTAACTGACATCACATTTTAATATTTTATAGCTGTCAAATCTTGCACAAATTGGTATTCATCAGTGTGAGGTTTTTTAACAGGCAGAAGAGGCAGAGTAGGATATCTGGCAAAGCAGACTCATTTTTCAATTTAAAAAAATTGTCCAGAAGAGAATGAGTGCCTCTTCTTTTATTATTATTATTTTATTTTCATAGACAGCATTTTGATTCATTGTACAGAAATAGGTCACATATTTTTGTTTCTATGATTGTGCACAATGTAGAGTTATACAATTTGTGTCATCACACATGTACATAGGGTAATGATATCTGTCTCATTCCACCATTTTTCATACCCCCTCCCTCTCATTTCCCTCTATGTAATCTAAAGTTCCTCCATTCTTCACTGACCCACCACCCCACCCCCATTAGGTATCAACATCCACTTATCAGGGAAAACATTGTTTCTCTGGTTTTTTGAGGTTGGCTTATTTCACTTAACATGATATTTTCCAATTGCATCCATTTATCTGAAAATGTCATAATATTCTTCTTTATGACTGGATAATATTCCATTGTGTTTCTTTATCCATTCATCTGTTGAAGGGAATATAGGTTGGTTCCACAATCTAGCTATTATAAATTGAGCTGCTAATTTAACCCCTGGGGCAAATTATTCCCTCCTAAAACTAATCTTTGTTAAGATAACATTGATCACTTTTCCCAGGGTCACTTTTTCTTAAATGGCCTTTCTCACTTCTAGTAGACCTCCAGCAAAGCAGGTTCTGTTTTCATTTCCTTGAAGATACTTGCACTTGAAATTTTTAATTTTGGTGTGAGTATGATATATCTACATTTAATTTACACAACAAATTTTATCACAGCAAATGGATTAGACAGTTTGGCATATTTAAAATCTGTGCCCTCAATTTTTTTTTTCCAATTTACACTCAAGTGGTTGTAACACATGTTATTGTTTGATCAGTCTCCTTACCATCTTCATAATGCCATCAACTTTAAGTGAGTTCCCCATTGTTAATTGTACCCAGAGACTCTCTCTTTACATATTTTTTGTATATAAAGGCACTGTCTAGTTAAGGTCACAAAAATTATTAGGGAACTCCTTCAGAAATCATCAGATGTTTGAATTCATGGGGACTCAGGGAGACCTTTGTATTTTAGCTTTGTGGGCAAGAGGGAAGGCCTGCACCCAGAAGTGTCCCCTGATCAAATAGGGCAGATCTTAAAAAGGGGAGACAATTCCATCCTCACATTACAATTTAATAATATTAGAACCCATTGTTTCATTTATTGTGATTGGCAATTTTCCTCTTCCATCCCCATAAAGAGAGTTTAGTTAATCATCAATGAATATAATGGACCCCAGATAGGGTTTTTTCAAGGGGAAAGGAAACCCTGTGAGTTTAAGCATTCCAGTTCACTTCTTTGACCAAGAGTGGCAGGAAAATGAAAATGGGGCAGGATCCAAATAGAAGTTATAAAAAATTCAGGCTTAAGAACTAAAAGCACATAGGCAATTAGAAAGTTATGGGCCAAGTCAACAGGCTTGGTACCTTCCCAACAACTGTACAAAATAGATGCCAACAATTAGCCTTAACACTTCTAATATCTATTGAGCATGGACTCTGATAAATGTCTTTGTCCAAGCCTAATTTCTGAACTCATATACTCAAGTGGAGAAGCTTTCCAAATATTTCCCCCTCATATCTCAGGAAGATCCATCTCCTTTTTTTCCTTTCATTCAAAACTAATTTTATTTCTTTTCTTTTGTCCTCTGCCACCATCCACGAATTTCATTCTTTGAATCCAAAGGCAAGAACCCAGAAAGAAAATCAATGAGGTCTATGGTTCATATAGATTCATTCACCTGCAGAAGCTGTGAACTGAGCCCTGTTCTCAAACTCTGGTTCTATTTTCATGGCAAAGAGTGGCTGGAAAGTAGGGTAGAGGCTACATCTTCCTTGCCTATTTCTCTATAGACCAGGCAGCTTTCTTTCCTTGGATTTTCTTTTTTCTCTTTTATGTCAGGACTGTGTCCCTGACACAGCAGTATCATTTGCAGCTGCCTGGGTCAAGACTTGGAAGTAGTACTCAGATTCTTAGCACTGGTTTAGAAAGAAAAATAAATAAATCCTACTTTGTTGTCCTGCTATACTCACACATTAGAGGAAACACCTTTTTACATCCAACTTAGTTTTTGCCTGTTAAGATTTATTACATAATTGCATACATGCCTGTACATACAGAATATTTTATTTTACCTCTGACAAACCAACTCCCAAGTGTAAGTTTGTAATAAAGCAGAAAACCATTCAAAGAGCAGAATGTTACAGTAAAACATCATCTTTTTCTTAGGTTTATACCTATAGGTGGCCCATTCAGTCAAGATCTTTCCCAAGAAACAATGTATAGGATCAACACAGTATTTCCCATGTCTTAAGGGACCAGGAACAAATGCAAATGAAAAACCCAAGAGACAGACAAAGAGGATCCCCAAACCATGGCGGATAGGAAAACCTTTAAAACAGACAGACCAGTTGAGGGAAATTCCCTCATGTAAGGAATTTCCATGGAACCACGCCGGACACGGGAAATCACATAAGGGAATATATTAAGCAAACAGTGTCTCCCTGCAGGGTACAAGAGAAAATGAGAGAAAAAGAGAAAGGAAAAGAAAGGGCACATGCTAGAGAGAGTGGAAAGCCAGGAGGATAGATAAAAGTGTGTAGGACAGACAGAAGAATGAAAAAAAGATGGCAGGGAAGCTACAGTAAAACAGTTAAATTCTACCGGGCTAACAGGGGACCAATATAGGAGAAGGATACTTGCAAGCTGACTGATGAACCAATAGCTATTTAGCATGTTAGGACATAACGTGGGAAGCAGGAAAATGGCGACAAAGTAAGTCAGAAATTTCTGTAACATAAGAGGCAGGCAGAGCACATATTGACAGGTGGTGGGGAGGCCAGAAATTCCTGTAAAGGAAGAGGCGGGCAGAGCGCAGATTGACAAGTTGTTGGGAGGTGGGCAAAATGGCTGTACCTGATGAGAGGGGAGGCAGCTTTATACATCACACCCCAAGTTTCCAACTACCATGTAGCCATGATTTCTACACCAGTGGCACCACAGATGTCCCCACAAAAAGGGACTAGATATTCCCACCAAGGTGAACCAGATGTGTAAAATCAAGGGTCTTGGTGTGAACACCGAGGTAGCTCAAAATGGTGGAGTTATCCAAATATTACTGCATTCAGTTTCCGTTTTCTCAAAGTAGACTAAGATGGAGCAATCCTTAAAATTCAGGAAAGGAAGTCTGGAGTTCCCTGAAGCAAAGGGGTCTTCAGCAGCTGCTGGGAATCCCTCAGTCATACACTTTACTTACAGGAATAGCTCCTCTGGATCAACCCAAGGCAAGTTCTCCCATTTACTGATTTTCCAATGTTGAGAACAAGGTGACATCTGTTCAGCCATGTTGTATGAACAAGCCATTTTGGGAACTGGCCCGTAAAACCTCCCCCCAGGAAAGGGCGCACAGGTGCTACCCTCAAGAGCCAATACAGGACAAATAGGATGTACTGGGCCCCCGGGGTTTATCAAGGCTGTTAAGAGATATCTGTCAAGAAATGGCAGCTACCCAGAAACCTTATCTATCAAGGACAGAGGAGGGGTCCTAGCCCTGACTCATCTCCTGCATAGTTCACCCCCTCCCTCCTCCCTTCTTCCTCCAGGACCATTCAGTTTTGGTGGGACCCAATGAGATTCAAATAAATTGGCAGGACCCAACCAAAAGAGAACAAATGTTTAGCTGTTCAAATGTTTAGCTGTTCAAATGTTAACCAATAATGTACAGGTCTTTGTATGTGAATGATTGGAAATTTCTTATGTAGAGTGCTTTCTCATTCCTCAGCGCCACTCCCCACTCAGCCATGGTAGTGGTCTGAGAGGCTGGTTGCAGTCTGGTCTTGAGTTTGCAATAAAACCTTGTGTGATTTGCATTGCCATGTGTGCACTTTGACTCTCTGGGGATCGGTCAATATTGAACCCCAATACAAGTAGTCAGCTCTCAAAAAGTTTGCCATACTTCTTCATTCACCATGGAAGTGCAGTTGCTTGCAGTGCAAGACCTGCCTAAGAAAGCCAGAGTTGGGAGCTACTGTTGGGTCCCCAGGTAGGGGAACATAGTTGTAACCAAGTTCTCTGTCCTTATCCCCCATGACAATTAAAATAACAAGGACATGATTTTGAGAAAAAGAAAAAAAAATTATTGCTTTGCTAGCAAAGAAGAAACACAGGGGACTCCTCTCACAAAGACTGTGATTTTCTCCATCAGGAGGAACAAGAGCATTTTAAAGAAACTCTTCAAAGGCTACATTCCAGGTGTGCGCAGGGTCCCAGGGCACCCTGATGGTGTGTTATCATTGACGTGTTAACTTGGAAGATATTAATTTCCCAGATCATCTAGAAGATATCCCCTTCCTGTGGAAAAGAGATAACTCAATGTAATCTTGTTTCCTACCCCCAGGTTAGGGAGGGGGAGATGAAGAATAGGAAAAGGAAAACATACCCTTTTAAAAATAAGCCTCAGATATATATTCAAAAGGTGAAGTGGACCACTTTCACAGTTACATCCACCTCCTCTGCATCAGGGCTGCTGTGTTTGAACCTAGGGCTGTCTGAGGCAGAGGACAGACAAACTGATGGAATTTGATTTCATAGAAAAGCAACCCTCCTGCCCTGGGATGTCTCAAATAAATCCATAAGTCATTCATGGCCCTTGAAAATAAAGCTGGGGCCACAATAATCACCTAGAAGCTAGGAGTGGACTTTCTATAAAATAGATACCAGCAAAACTGTGGCCTTTTCTGTCTTTGGTTCTATCTGAACTGTAGTGGTACATGCTTCTGGTGCTCTCTGAACTATTCCTAGGGATTTTTACTCACAAAGTAGCAGTATTGAGAAGGGATCTTTATAAAGACTTCATTGGAAGACAGGAAAGCTCAGTAGTTATGGAGACATGCAAAGATGTGAAACATTCCTCAATTTCTACCTACATGTCATCCCTTAGTAGCTCCGTGACATAAAGCAAATATTTGATCTCACCTAGCTTGGGTTTCCTCTTCTTTAAGCAGAATTGGTAGAAATATTATAGAGCCCAATAAGCACTTATTACTTTATAACATTATGGTTAACACTCAGTAGCTATAGCTCTTATTGTATTAAAATTATTTACAAATAATATCATTGTTCTGGCTTAAACACAGCAAAAAGTGAGTCTGACTGTTGCAAAGACTGAGTCTTGCAGAAGCACGGGAGAACAAGAACTAAAGTTGAAGACGTTATTTCAAACTTTATTAAATCTAAAATCACCTGAAGATGACCAGAGGAGATTTCATCAGGTTCTTGGGCTGCTTATGGTGTCATGACCATGGACAACACTGCTGCTGCCTGCAGGGCCTCTCTGGGGTTGGAGTGCAGCTGCCACAGATGCCTTGAGGTCTTTTCCATTGGTGCCACTGCTGCAGAAACCTGTGCCACAGCTGCACCTGATGCTCCTGCATCAGGTGCCCAGAGGTCTTTCTCCAGGCCCTGCTGTTGCTCTTGATGCTGTGGCAGTCAGTGTCTCCTGGAGGTATGCTGCTCTCAATGGTGCCTCCAACGCTTGGCTGCCAACTACACTGCTGCTGCTGCTGCTGACACCAAAGCTCTTGCTGCTCCCAGAAGGTCACCTAGAGTTCTCCTTTTGGGTGCTGCTGCACTTGCAGCCAGGGTCACAGCTGCCACTGCTGCCACAGTCCCCCCACCTGCTGCAACACCACCAATGACTGCAACTTTTCCTGAATCCATGCCTGCTACCATTGACTCATGCTACTACCACTTCCAACACTGCCCAGAGGTCCATTGAGACTTCAGGTTTGGTCGCATGTGGTCATATTCATTTTAAGATGCCTGCCAGGGCCTGGGGTTAGTATGGGTGCTAGTGGGTTTGATTCTACTGCCATTTTAGGGCACAGTTGCACCTGTTTGGGGACACTGACCAGGACCTGGAGGTTCAGTGTCAGGATGCCTACATATTTTGCTTCAAGTGGGGTCTTTCTCCTGGGAGTGTGGGTTGCTTCCATTTTGTTATGCCATCTCAGGGTTGCTCATCCCTGGTTGTCTCCCTCCAAATTCCAGTGGCATTGTGATCCTAGGATTTCAATGTGGCCTAATGCAGGACATCTGAGGCACAGAGTGGTGAGAATAGTGACTAGGTCTTCCAGGGTCTGTCTTGTGGGAAGTCAGAGACAGGGATGAAAAGCTTTTGGATGCTGGCAGAGACAGTTGTTCCATTTTCCACTGAGATTTATTTTATTATTTTTTCTTCTCTGATCTCTCTCTCTCTATCATATTTGGAGCAGGGTGTTTTTATTTTGTGCATCAGTTTGTTGAAGACACATGGTGTTTTGCAGTTCTGCTATATATTATGTATATTCTTATATTATTAATTTTTTCTTCTCTCAGTATGTATTCTTCCTCTTGCTTGTCTGTCTTCCTAGATTCCCTTTCTACCATTTCTCCACATAACAAGCAATCTCTGTTGGTTTTTCTCCCATGCTCTGTGGATTTTTTTTTTCTGGTTTCTCTCTTTTTCACTCATGAACACCATATCCTGCACTGTTTCTGTTCTGTCTTTGTCCACTATTTGAGATTGTAAATCTGTATAAAAGTTTTCTGATTTTATTGAGGACAGTAATTGAACTCATCATTGCTGTTTATAGCAAGGGGGTAGTAAAGATATTATTAGATTTACAAGGAGATAGTATTAGATTTGAGGCTGTATATTATTTGCACTGGGTATTGTTGATCTTGGTCTCCTTCTTAAAGGTGGAATAATGGAAATCTTTATTTATAATATATGTGTAGAGGGTAGATTCTGTATTATCTCTGAACCAAACAACTAGATGGGAAAAAACATAAGCAGCATGAAAAAACAAGGGAACAAAAAGGCACAAACAAACCAAGATGCCCAAATTGGAGAAGCCACTGATGACACAATAGAAGAAATGCCTAAGAAGAAGATTAGAAAGTACAAGGTTAATCTGGATTTGTGAAATAAAGGATGGCTTAAAGAGTGAAATCAAAGACAAAATACAGGAAGCGAAAGATCACTTCAGCAAAGAATTAGAGATTGTGAAAAAAAAGCATAAATTCTCAAAATGAAGGAATCAACAAATTAAATTATAAACTCAATGGAAAGCTTCACCAATAGACTGGACAATTTGGAAGAAGGCAATGAATTGTCTTCAGGCAATGAAGACAAACTATTTAATATTAAAAATAATGTTGACCATGCAGCGATGGTAAGAATTCATGAACAGAACTTCCAGGATCTATGGGATAACTTCAGAAGAACAAATTTAAGAGTTATCTGGTAGAAGAAGGATCAGAGATACAAGGAAAAGGAATGCACAGAATTTTCAATGACATAATATCAGAAAATTTCTCAAACCTAAAGAATGAAATGAAAACTAAAATATAGGAAGCTTACAGGACCTCAAATGTACAAGACTACAGAAGACCCATACCAAGACACATTATAGTAAAAGTGGCTAAAATACAGAATAAGGATAAGATCTTAAAGACTGTGAGAGGAAAAAAAAGCAAGTTAGGTATAAGAGAAAAACAATTCCAATCTCAAATGATTTCTCAATCCAGACCCTCAAAGCTAGGAGATCATAAAACAACACATTTCAATGTCTGAAAGAAAATGGTGTCAATCAAGAATTTCATACCCAGCAAAATTAGCTTTCAGATTTGATGATGAAATAAAAATCTTCCTAGACAAACAGAAGTTTAAAAAAATCACAGTGTCAAGAAAATGTCCGTGAGGATGAAGTCAAAAAGAAAAGTGAAAATCAGCAAAGGATGGAACTACACTAAATGAATAGTCAAAAGAAAAACTAAATCAAATTAAAAGTCAGAAATAAACCAAAATGACTGGGAAGAAAGTCATATCTGAGTAATAACCTTGAATATTAATGACTGAAACCCATCCACCAGAAACATATGCAAATTGTATTAAAAAACAAGACCCAACAATATGCTGTCTCCAAGAGACTCACCTCATAGGCAAAGACTATCCACAGACTGAAGGTGAAGGGATAAAAAAGAAATCACTCACATGGATTGCATAAACAAGCAGGGGTTTCCATCCTTACATCAGATAATGTGGACTCCAAGCCAAAGTTAATCAGTAGGGATAAAGAAGTTTCTTTCATTCTACTGAAGGGAATTATAAAGCAACAAGATATAACAATTGTAAATATTTATGCTCCAAACAATAGAGCATCTATGTACAAAAACAGCAACCAAAAAAAAGATAACCCTTCTCAATTTCTAGAATCAAGTAGAACACAATACAATAATACTGGGTGACTTTAACACACATCTTTCACTACTTGACAGATATTCTAAACAATAACTAAATAAAGAAATTATAGAACTAAATAGCACACAATAATTTAGATTTAACAGTTAATATAATATTACATTCATCAATGAGTGAATACATTTTTTTCTCAGCAGCACATTGATCCATTTCTAAGGTAGACTATATTTTAATGCCACAGAGCAACTCTTAATAAATTCAACAAATGAAGATAATACCCTGTGTTCTGTCAAATTTTAATGGTATGAAATTAGAAATCAATTATAAAATTAAAAAATCATTTCTAACACATGGAAACTAAATAATATGCAATTGAATGATGAACGAATAGTAGAAGAAACCAAGGATGATATATTTAGAGGTAAATGAGAACATCAATACAACATACCAGAATTTCTGGTACACTACGAATGCAGTACTAAGAGGAAAATTTATTGCATTGAGTTATTTATTAATGAATAAAAAGTCAACAAATAAATGACAACATTACATCTGAAAGCTCTAGGAAAAGAAGAACAAATCAATACCAAAAATAATAGAAGACAGGAAATAATTAAAAGCATATCTAAAATCAATTAAATTGCAATAAAGGAACATTTGAAAATATTGAAAAAACACAAAAGTTTATTCTTTAAAAAAAATAATAAAACACCTAGTGCATTACAAAGAGTAAATAAAGGGCACCCAAATTACTAAAATATGTGATGAAAATCAAAATATCAAAATGGACACAACTGATATACAGAAGATAATTTGAAACTATTTTGAAAATATATAATCCAATAAAATAGAAATTATTGAAGAAATTGACAAATTTCTAGACATATGTCCTACCTATACTAAAGGAGGTCATACATGATTTCAACAGAACAATATCGAGTAATGAAATTAAAAACACCATTAAAAACCTACCAATTTAGTACAATACAAGACTAGACATGTTCTCATTTGAGTCCTACACAATCTTCAAACATCGATACTCCTCAAATTATTTTATGAAATAGAAACAGACAAACCCTTCCAAGTTCATTTTATGAGGCTAATATCACCCTGATACAAAAATGAGACAAAGACACATCAAAGAAAGAAAACTTCAGAAAAATATTCCTGATGAACATAGATACAAAAATCTCAATAAAATTCTGGCAACTGTCATACAAAAACATAAGGATGGTGCACCACAATCAAGTTCAGTTCATCCAAGGGATGCAGCTTTGGTCCAACATATGGAAGTCAAAAAACATAATTCATCATATCAATAGTATTAAAAACAAGAATCATGCAATCATCTAATTAGATGTAGAAATAGCATTTGATAATAAATCACCTCTTTATATTCAAAATAGTAGAAAAACTAGAGATAGTAAGAACCTACCTCAATATCATAAAAGCCTTATATGATAAATACAATGCTAACATAATTCTGAACAGAGAGAAATTGAGAGCATTCCCTCTAAAAACTGGAAAAAGACAAGGATGCCCTCTTTCACTACATTCACTCAACATTGTTCTTGAAATTCTAGTCAGAACAAATAGAAGAAAAAAAAACTAAAGGTCTACAAATAGGTAAAGAAGAAAACAAACTATCACCATTTGTCATTGACATGATTCTTTATTTGAAATATCAAAAAAAAAAAAAACAACTCCACAAAAGAACTTCTAGAATAAATGAATTCAGAAAAGCAGCAGGATATAAAATCAATGTCGATAAATCAAACACATTTGGATACATCTGTAATGAATCCAAAGCACTACCACATTCCCAATCACCTAAAAAAAATACTTGGGAATCAAGTGATTCCCACTTGTTTTCCAAGTGGATCAAGACCTCTACAATGAAAACTACAGAAGACTAAAGAAGGAAACTGAAGAACTTAGAAGATAGGAAGACCTAAAATGTTCCTGGATAGGTAGAATTAATATTGTAAAAATAGCCATACTACCAAAATTATTATACAAATTTAATGCAATTCCTACTAAAATCACAAAGGTGTTCTTCATAGAACTAGAATAAGAAATCATGAAATTCCCTTGAAAAAATAAGAGACCCAGATGAGCCAAAGCAAATCTTAGCAAAAAGAGTGGAGCAGGGAGCATCACAATACCAGATCTCAAATTATACTACGGAGCCACAGTAATTAAAACAACATAATATTGTCACCATAACAGACATAAAGATCAATGGTACAGAATAGAAGACATGCAGACAAACCCACATAAAACAGGTATCTCATGTTAGGTAAAGGCACCAAAAATATTCACTGAGAAAACATACCTCATTCAACAAACAGTGCTAGTAAAACTTGAAAGCCACATGTGATGAAATGAAATTAAGCCCTTATCTCTCACCCTGCATGTAACCCAACTCACTGTGGATCAAATATTTTGGAACTGGAACAGAAACCCTGGGACTACTAGAAACAAAGTAGGCCCAAATTTTCTCCGTGTCCATCAAGGATCTGATTTTCTTAACAAGACCCCTAAAGCACAAGAAGGTAAAACAAGAATCAATAAATGGGATAATCTCAATATAAATAGTTTCTTTTCAGCAAAAGTAACAATCAATAATGTGAAGAGAGAGCCTAAAAATTAAGAAAAAATCTACCACATGTTCCTTGGAAAAAGCATTAATCTCTAGGCTATATAAAGAACTCAAATCTTAACACCAAAAAAAAAAAAAAAACCCAAAAAATAATGGAATAAGAAAATGAACAGACACTTCACAGAAGATATACAATCATTCAACATATATATGAAAAAAATGTTCAATATCTCTAGCAATTAGAGAAATGCAAATAAAATTTAAGGTTTTGTCTTACTCCAATCAGAATGGCAATTATCAATAATTCAAGCAACAATAAATGTTGTCTAGTTGTGGGAAAAAAGGCACACTCCTCCATTGATGGTGTGAATGCAAATTGGTGCAACCATTATGGAAATCATTATGGATATTTCTCAGAAAACTTATAATGGAACTGCCATTTGATGCACCACTCCTCTGTCTGTGGACCGAACATAGCTACTGTTTTCTCAAAATTTTTACTGTCTTGAAATCCAGAGGTTGGTGGAATCTTTGTCTATTTTGGTCCTCTAGCATCGGGAAGAATTGTGGGACTGCTGAGGTTTCCTTAATGGGGATGCTGCCTCCAGGAAGGGATTGGTGTTTCTTCCTGACATAACTGATGGGGGTGAGGTGTCCCTGATGCTCTTTCTAATTCCTCCCCAGTAAGCCCCTCCTCCTCTTCTCCCTCTTTATGAGAAGTTACACTTTGTTGTTCCTTTATCTCTTCCAGACACATATTTCCTTTTTCTACTATAGTTTTATTCTACCTTTCTCAGATGTTAGACATTCCTTAATGAGCTGCCACATGGGAAAAGTACCTCTAGGTAATGGGGATTTCTTTTCTGCTTTGATAAGATCCTCTTTATGAAGTTCCCATTTTGAAATATTTAGGACTCCCTCTTCCAAAAACCAAGGACTAACCTTGGCCAGTGTAGATACATATGCTGTTACAGTAGATTGTTTTCCAGCAGTCCCATTAGCCCTAAGAACATCTTGTATGATTCTTATCATTTGATTTTTTGACACTTGTGACCACACTCTGGAGTTATGTGGCCTTCTTTACCAGGGCTATGTGACCCCTTCGCTGAGGTATAGTGACCCCTTTGCTGGGGTTATATGACCCCTTTGCCAGTGTTATGTAATCCCCCCTTATACACTCTGGCCAGAGATTTCTGGGAGGTTATCCTACAGTTTTCCTATAGCTTAACTTAAGTTACTTAGTTTTCCTATAGCTTACCTTAAGTTACTTACCTGGA